>NW_028230445.1:16609360-16909360 GCF_043228905.1 Azolla caroliniana | reverse complement strand
AATTGTGATCATGAAAAGTCAACAATTTAATTTGGTGCCTCATAATTGCAATTGAAATTGCTCTCCTCTGAAAATATTCTTCATGGGGTGACTCTAATATGGAAAGCTCAGTGCGATGGTGGCTCTGATCTTATGAAAACATGCACATCAGGGTTATGGTTCCGACTGGCATCAGCTACATCCTGACATAGCTATGCTTGAATGTGGACCCTCCACTGGCATTGGCAACATCCATGACAAAGAGAAATGCCTCTGGCTGTCATGGATTCACTTTGCGCAACATTTTCTTTTACACTATGAGGATGTCCTTTATAGTATTTGTGCAGAAGAAATCTGTCAAAGTTCTTTGGTGAGGTAGATCACTGAATGGGGAACCCCCTAAAGAGGTTCTCTCTGTGTCCTCTTTCTCTAGAAGGAAAAAGCACGATGCATCCTTGAATACTGTACTCCATTCTCCACTGAGGTCCAAATCCTTTCCTAAAGAGACAATGATATCTTCTGTGATCTGATAATAAACTGGACAATGACATGCATAATGAATGCTCCTCAGATTGAACATCCTACTACAAATCTGGCAGAGATGCATTCCTCTAAAGCTATATGTGTACAATGTCCAGACATGCCGCATCAATGTTCAAAGAGCATGTCTCCATACACTTGCCTTGACTAACAAAACCATCTGGGACATGAAAAAGGAGGATAATAGGCCATCTTTGTATATATATGCATTATGCGCAATTTAACGATGTTATCAGTGAGAATGTAAATGTACAGGTTTGGCACAAGACTGATCCATTCCTAGAGGACAATCTCCTAATTTGCTAATTTAGTAATGTTGTGGACCAGTTTTTGGAACAGTTTGCACTATACTTGTTTGGGGATACTTTTATCTTTCTTGGTTTTGTAGCATCATGAACCCCAAACTACAAGTAATTAAATTCAGAATGACAATGATATGCGAATTCCATCAAGGAATTCCAAAATCCAAACGTGGGAAAACTCCAATCATCATTTAATCCTTTCTAGGAAACAAATATGCATGAATATATCATCTTTAATAAAAAAAACCTATCCATATTAGAATGCTTAATCAGCTGAAAAATGTATGACTCATCATTGAAAATCCTTTCTTGGAAACAAATATGCATAAATATATCATCTTTAATAAAAACAAGTATCAAGATTAGGATGCTTAATCACGGTATATACTATACTGATAAGTATATGGCATATGGATAGTGAAACCATAAATATTTGTTCATATCCTGCCATACTATAGGTCATTTGACCATTCCATACTTCACAACATACTGCACATTTTGAGTTACTACGAATATGTTACCTTCGTAGACATGTCTCGCAGTTTGAATTACAATTACAGAAACCAAAAATAAGAAAAACAACAATGCACATGCAAAATCTTCCCTCATTCCTGTTGAAGTAAGTGACTCTGTGCATGGAGGAAAATTGCTAGACTTATTATATTCAATTCTTTCTTTCCTGAGTGTTTGATGTTTGCTACATTGTTTTGGGGATTGTACTAGTCCTGTTTATAGAGTTAAAAAACACCCCTTCATATATAAAATCAACTTTTACAGGTGACACTATTTTTTGGTCAGCATTGGACTGATTTGCATGCCAAATAGTATCGGATGTGAATGTTAGACATTGACCTCATCTTAACTGGGTCCACCGGTTTCACATCTCAAGATTTCACAGTTCAGTTGGTTTCATTAGTCCCCACTTATGAACCTTAACTGTTCTCAATCATTGTCAACATACCTAGGCATCACACAGCATTTAGTCCAAGCACCAATGTTGGTTTTCTTCATAATCAATATTGAATCTACAACAGATTTCAACCAAATTCTTCAACATATCCAACGGTTCGCTCACACCACTTTTGTGATGTGGATGGTACCTCAAGTCAATTGGATCCACCATTTAATATCCCAAGATTTGATACTTCAGTTCATTGATTCACTCTGATGCACCTTAACTGCTCTCAATCATCGTCAACATGCCTAGAATCACACATCATTTAGTCCAAACACCAGCATCTGCCTTGATAATCCATCCTGGATCTATGACAGATTTTAAACCAATTCTCCAACATATCCAACAGATTCCATTATTGCTTCTTGATTTAACATATTCGAATCTTATTCATACTTATCTGGCCTTTGTCTACGTTATCTGAAATAAAGACGTACATAAATTACTTCTAGATCTACTTAATTGCCCCAAGTCAAATGGTCATCTGTTAGTAAATTAAGTCTCACAAGGTCACCTATTATTAAGAGCTCTGAGAGGTGAGCACCTCCTTCAAAAGATACTTGGACCTGGAGCAATTGCCATACTACAAACAGAGGTAGTCAACAACCCAATTGAGTATAAGTTTTGCTCCTCAGATTAAGATGCTAATAGCATAACGAGAACCATTAGGATGCTTTATGTGCAGTTGAGCGTAAGAATTATAAGTGAGCCCCATCCTTCTGTACACCTTCATGGATATAAAACATGGTATGAGGAAGTTCAGAGGCGAGGCTAGTATGTTATTGTTATCCTTTTCTTAAGCTTATTCATGAACATTACATCCAGTGGCGATTACACAATATGTACACCATTGTTTCTTATGCATGAGCTTAAGCCAACAAAAAATAAAACATTCAGACAAGATTGTCCAGGAACATCTAGCACATCTACGTATGAAGATGATCAAATATTAAGTGTTTTTTTTCTCATACCACAAGCATTAATAGCTATACTTCTAGCATGTTTAAAAGCTGAGTTACACAAAAACAACACATAATCAAGTCCAAATTAAGAAAAAGGAAAAGAAAATTGAGCGCTCAAATCTCAATAGCTTCACCTCTAGGATGTCTAAAATAAAGTTAATGAAACAAATTAAGACAACTGAAGTCAAAATTACAACAATAACTAAGAAAAAAACAATAGGAAATTAAAGAAAAGGAATCATGAAAAACTCTAAGAAACTTTAGACCAATATAACAACATATAATTAAATAAAATCAACAACAAAACTAAAGATAAGAAAATTCCAAGGGAAAAACAAAAAAAAAAAAAAATTAAAGAAGAAGAAGGACAAAAAATGAGAGAGAGGCTGGCTCAAACCTCAATAGCTTTGCTAGGGGCAACACGGATGACATTGACACCATTGCCACGGAAGAGACCCCTCCAACCTTCGGTATGCATGATGTGATGGAAGACCTCAGGGAACGTGTGTCCGCAAGTACCAACCATGAGATGGGTCCGGATTGTCTCTAGGGGTGCAACCGCCGTCCTCGAGACAGCACCTGACAATGCGCCACTCAGTAGCCTCTTTAGCGAAGCATTTCCTACCCTCAAGTGAACCAATTTGATGGAGAACCTCTTCTTCCCTCTTGTCCATGCTCTTGATCCCTCCTCTGCTACTTCTTCCAAACCCATTCCTTCTTGAATTCTTCCTTGTATGCGTTTTTGTCTCTTATCTCTTGTTTTATGCCATTTCTGCACTCCGTCGTCACTTCCCTCAGGAATCGAATCTTCCGAGACGTCCTCAAAAGCTTGGTAGAACAGCGTCTTGAACCCGAATTCAGAGATGGAATCTTTGCCGCTCAGGGCAGGGATACTCTGTTGCTGCGACAGAATATTCCGGGACCGAGAGAAGGAGGCAAAAGGGAGCTTTTCTGCGATGAGCTGCCGCGTTTCCTTCTGCTTCTGTCGTATGCAAGCATTTGAAGATAGAGAAGGTGGGCATGAAAAGGGAGGAGGAGGAGAAGAAGAAGAGGAAGAAGATGATGATGATGATGATGGCGATGGCGATGGCGATGATAAGTGTGGTTGTGATTGTGGTGAAGCTGAGAAGGTGAAGGAGAATGTGTTTTGGTGTGTGAGCTTCTTAGCCATGGCAAAGGTTGCAGAGCAGAACAAATTTAGGGTAAATCCAAAAGAATCTATCAATCCCAAGCAAAACACACACCCACACACACACAATCACAATCACAATCACACAGAGAAGGGAAGAACCCAAAAGGAGGAAAAAAAGAAGAAAAAGAAGAAGAAGGGAAGTGTGAGTGTGAGTGTAAGTGTGTGTGAGAGAGAGAAGAGAAAGGAGAAGAAGAGGATGAGATGAGAAGCAGATGATGATGATGACAATTATTCCTTTTTATTTTTATTTTCATTTTCATTTTTATTTTTATTTTCATTTTTATTTTCATTTTCATTTTCATTTTCATTTTCATTTTCATTTTTAATTTCATTTTCATTTTCATTTCTACTTTTATTGTTTTTTTTATTTATTTTTTTTATTTTCTATCTTTTTTTCTGTCGGGCTGCCGAAACATCGCAATGTCCTTGTGCGTTCGATTCGCCTCAGGTTTCATCTCTCATGACACTGAATGGTCGTTCGATAACCAACTCGGCTCTGGCTCCGCTAGCATCCCGATTTCTCGATCCGATAGTGTGAACAAAGCATTTGATGCTTCCTAACGTGTGTGAGAGTGCGCACTGTGGATTTGGAACAGGTGATGGTAGTCTTTGCCAACGTACCCGCCATCGATTCTCGACCTTCAAACAAAGGATGATGAAATTGTCATCTCTAGAACCCACCCCCATATCCTCGAGAAAAAGGCATACACTTGTCATGCCAAACCAAACTATCATGTGAAGACCTCTATGATATCCATATGCAAATATCATATATTCAACTTGTGTTTCGTAAATAACTCGCAAGCAATACATTCCATTGCATAATTGAGCTGCTCCTGTTGCAAATAATGTGAAGGCAAGTCCTATGTATTTCTTGTGTGATTATATATACACCCCACGTTTGAGGATTATCCAATTCCATGCATGTACCCCACGTAAAATGTCAACTTATCCTCGAGTTTAGGAGCAATGGTTACCACTAATTCATGTGCATACAAAGCTTGCATTTGGACTCTCTCTCTCTCTCTCTCTCTCTCTCTCACACACACACACACAAATCATGTAATCATATGCATACAAGGAGCTCATATAAAGATTCTAAAGCCGATATTCCATCATTGCATCTTCTTCTTGTTTTTGTATTAAATTGAAAACGTGGACTTGTTGTCATAAAAAAGAAACAATGACATATGATCTCCCAATATCATTCAAATTCGACATATAATTGGAGCTGCATTGAAAAATACAAATTTCGAGTAGCTCTCGGAACGTATTAACTTATTTTCATGTGAAACACCTTGTTACATAGTGCATCACATAATATGAGACCTTGATAGATGCATGTGCAAAAAAATAGTGTATAACAAACATCATAACATTCTATCATTTCTGGAAATAAAACATTTCCTCATATAAAACGTAGCAATGGGAGCATATCGAGATGAATGCACCATATTTCAATCAAAATCAACACATTGTTGTGAATTTGTGTCAATTAAGATGTCTAGTCGTGATGTGGTCTATTTCTGAAAAAAAGCTACACCTTTTTTGACTTATAAATATGATCGTGGGGCAAATTATTCTCTATGGCATTGAGGTTGTGGGAGTATACCATTCACTTTGTTTGGTCAATTCAAATTTTTACGAACCCTCGAGGTGTTCGATAAATACCTCAATATGCAAATCACCTGCATACTACATCCATCATACACCTCCTACTAAATAAAAATTGATTACTAAGGTCACATAAATTTTCTTCCTTTTATTATGCCTCTTAAGTTGTTGAAATCTCATATTGGATGATTTTGCTTACTTTTATTAGAATAGATCCTTTTTATGTCTAATATGTTGTGAATCCTTACTTCTCTTTTTGTTAATTCAATCTGTATGCCCCCATGGGTACAAAACATCTTGTCTTCATTTTGTTTTCATAGACAACTTAAGTGAAGCTCTCTCTCTCTCTCTTGGTGAAAACACACAATTATATTAATAAATGTGTGTAAAAAACATTACTTACACTGGGTGTGACAATGGAGTATGGTCACCCACTAACTACACTACATGGGTAGTGGAACATGTTGAATTGCCAATAGGCAAGACGAACACTCCACTGAGGAAAGAATTTCCACTTGCTCCAATAAAGAAAATTGTCACATTAGTACTCCCTTCAACTTTCGTAGATATGTTTTCACTCCATGTCTACCATCGAATACAAAAGTGTTGCGCATATTCCAATTATCACGCAATCCCCAATATCTCAAAAATAGAAAAACAATCTCCATCTCTGATTTTGGGTCAACATGTGTAAATTGTGCAAACACCCACAATTTAGGTGTCAAATAACACCGTGATAAGACTTGCCAAATTTGAGAAATGTAATTCCAAATCTAACAAGCAATCGGACATTGTATAAATTGATGAGTACTATCTTCCATTTGAACAGTGTAGAAGAAGCAATTCCCCGTTGCTAGTCCACGACGCTTTAGAGCTAATCCCAAAGGCAATCCCCCAATCAAAACTCTCCAAATGAAGACCTTTGCTACAAGTGGCAATTTAGAATGGCAACTCTGTTGTAAGATCTGCCACCACCCATGATCGGATTTGTGTATTCCCCATTCTTCTTTAGCCTTAGATGATAACCATCCAAGAGACTCGACAAATCTCTCTCTCTCTCTCTCTCTCTCTCTCTCTCTCTCTCTCTCTCTCTCTCTCTCTCTCTCTCTATATATATATATATATATATGCATGAGTTTATCCTCCAATAACAAGGAGGAAACATCAAGCTTACAACAAACATATCGAAGGACACTAATAATGTACAAAATATCACACGGATAAGTTTTGATTTTATATATATATATATATATATATGTTGTATTGGCATGGCTAATACATGCAATTTATCTTCATTAACCAAAATGGCTCAATGTTAGGGAATAGAATGACTTGCCATAATCACATCCACCATTTTTTTGGGGTCAGATTCACTTTAGAATGAGTAAATGTATTGGCAATCAAGACAAATAGATAGTATTATCCTTATTACCTCATTTATTTCTTCATTTGCTTGTCTTCATTTACATTTGTCCATTCTTCTCTAGATTCATGAGGATGATAGTATCATCAATTAGGTGATCAAACAACCACCATTTGAACGTTCCTGAATGACCACAAACGTTAGACAATATAGAGTGTAAAGTGTAAACAAACTTTAGACCTCTCGCACAAACCAATGAACAAGGGTTTAGTACATGTGGGATCTCATGTGCCTAAAGATAATATGCTTGTGTTTTAAAGCGTTACAAAACATGATTCGATAGGTGCACACATTTTTGAACTTATCGCCTGTGAATCAAACCTCCATTTAAAGCACAAATAGTCGCACCAATCAATCACTCTTCACTCTTTGCACCTAAATTATATCATCATAATAGGTGAAGGTATTTTTGGGACAGAATACTACTTTTGTATATCAAGTTTATTTGGTGTTAATTCTGAATTATTTGACATTAAATCCAAATTATTTTACATTAATTCTAACTTTTTTATGTCAAGCCTAAGTTATTTGATTTATTTTCTTGATATACCCTTTCCTTGCAATAAGAAATACAAGGTTAAACTTTATTATTTAAAAAATAACAATTCTTACCTAGGAAGGATATGGAATCATCAATTACTTCAAATCAAAATTTGAATTTATATTTATTCCTGATTTGGTATTTTTGGATTCATAAATTTAATGGATACTTCATTGCAGACTTATGTCATGGTCATATTTGATCTCAAACCCCTTTTGGGCTATAAAATAGGTCCTAATAACAATTAGATCTTCTCAAACTCGATATTTATGAACTACTTGTGCACATTAGTGTCAAGTTGACCAAAAACACCTACAATGTATATTTGCAAATATTAATATCAAAGAATCACTTGGTTACATAAAACATATATGTTATATATATCATGAATTTGCAACAGTTCTGCATTTCAAAATCTTGCTTGCAGAAGGCACTAGATACATAGGTGAACCAAAAGAATCATGAAGATAATATCGATCAGCCAAACATTTTATTGTACAGTCCTGTAGCTCACCCTCTAAATAAGAAGACATGAAAGTCTCCAATATTCCTTGTAATCCAATAAAAGGTATAGCATATAATTGGCTACCCCAAAGGATTTGCATTGGCTCCTCTCAATGGGATATCTATGCATGTTATTGAGCCTCATGAATTGGACGTGGCATTAGCCAATTCACATAATAAAATCGTGAACTCAAACTGTACAACCCATATATTTTACTACAAGATGAAGCATGCCTTATGACAATGGCATTCTCTGATTGCAGCCTTTTGCAGCGTTTATGAAAGCTGAAATACGAGCCGGATCTTTATGAATGCCATCTGGCATTGTCACTCCACTAGAAACATCCACAACATCAGGTTGGAGTATAGAAATTGCCATGGCAACATTCTCTGGATTCAAACCACCTGCTAAAAACCATCCTGACTTGCTATTTAACGACAAATCTTTAGTTTTATTCCAATTGAATGTATGCCCACTGTCAAGAAACACATAGCCAAAACACCCACAATTTTAAAACATAAAGCAGCAATTTTTCACTCCTATAAAAGAGACATTTCCAATGAAATAAACAAAAGGGTAAAACATTGAAATACGCCGACAGAACAACCAAATACTATTAAGTTTCATTTACCAGAATACCCCTCATAGTAGTAACATCTGTCGTAGAAATGGTAGATTTTGAAAACTTAGGGATATTCTGTTAAAAATATCCAGCTAGTTTGGGATATTTTGGTGTTTTTTTCCATAAATAACTTTGGGTTCTATCAATGTCCATAAAATATACCTGCCTCCTTGTAAGCTGTCCAGTAGAAACCAATCAATTTCGTCCTGTGCGTCTGGGAATATGGTCTGAATGATGCCATCTGTATCCACATTTAGAACATAGATCTTTCTTAAATGTGAGGGCAGCTTTGCAAATGATGAGCGTGCCCCTTCTCCATGGAGCTGAAAATTAATATACCAAAAAGTGCATTGATTAGTTGACATGTGTAAGCAAGAGTCCAAGATGTGTGTGAAATATCCAGCACCTATGCATATAAATAACAAAATAATAGGTTGACTTTTAGCATTGATTTAATAATAAATGCACTTAAACCTACTGAGATTTTAAACGAGAGAGTAGATGATGCAATGACATAGATAACTCCAAGAATGCTAAAACAAATCCTCTTCTGTAGAAGAGATATCAACATATCACACTGCTAGAGAATAGTAAAAAGGAACTAGCTATTGTGAGAATTAATAAATGTTGCAGGCTCTGTACGTTATTAGCCTTGTACTGTTTTGATGTGCTTCCCAACATGAGTATTTTCTGACAGGTACTTCTAGCATTCACAGTTCAAATGCTAATTTCCGTACGAATTTCAATCTCAACTCAAGGGAAAATTCATACAAAAAATGGATTTTTGTTTGGGCATAAGTGAGTTCAGTGTTTCTTTCATGAAAACTGAACGATGTGTAGTTAATATCTGGAAGCGAGGGTTTCATCTTTTCAGTAGTCAAAAACCGCCATTTTTCAATGCAAATTTATACGCTTCTGGGATTAGGTAGTTTCAGAAGCTAGCTCTGAAGGCTTAAAGCTCAAAGGCCTGCCATCCAAGTATATATGACAACATAAATATATGTATGAGTAGACCAAATACTATCTTAAGGACAGCATAGTTGGATTTTTTAAGATAGTTTTCAGTCTGCTACTTCCATGTTTCTAAAAACAGAAAAGTAAAAAGGATTATGCCATGCTAAAATCTCTCCGAACCATTTCAAAATTCAAAAATAAATCAGCGAGTATAACTGCTTAAGCAATCTTATGGTTGAGAACATAGATACCTTTAAATATCACTTTATGAAACACTTTCACAGACATCCATCATTGATTGGAAATCATCAACCCCTCCCCTATACAGAACTTAGTCCTTTATGGGGAAATTCTATAAAGAAACAATTATTTCCAAGGTGTCTATAACATTACTTCTTGTGTACTTCTGTACCATGTGTTTGCTGTATGATTGACAAGTAAAAACGACAAATTTTCAGCCCAAACCTTCCCTTCATAATCATTAATTATTTTCAGATAGATCATTTTAGGCCATCCAAGTATATTAACATACTTCCTCTCTCTAGTGCCCACTTGATCAATCCATCCCAAAGATCATACATGTAGCATGTATATGGAGAATTTAATTACAGACAAGGATAAAAAAATCCATTGCCATCTTCTTTCATTTACCTGTGCAATATCAATGTTTGCCGAGACACAATGTTGCTGGATTGTTTCCGCATCCTCATCAACAAAGACACCAACAGGCTCTGCATTATGCACTCTAGCAGCATTTGAAATAGCTTTAGCAGTATCTATACTGACGGATCTTTTTGACTTTGGCCACAATATCATTCCAATATACCTAGCACCTAATTGAGCAGCAACAACAGCATCTTTCACATTAGTAACCCCACAAACCTTCACATCGGATACCAATTCCATTCTTCCAGTGTCAGGCAAGATGGCTGCCGAAATATGTTTTGTTTTCTGCTTCCTTCGTTGGGCAGAAAGTTGTAAAAAGCCCCAATTTTCTTGCTTGATTGCTCCATCTTTCCATATGAAGGGTTGAGTAGTTGCTGCCAAGCAAGCCATTGAAACTGCGTACATCTGCGAAAATGCAACAAACATTTGACCTACGATAATGTTACAAAAATATCCTGTACCATCTCCAATAATTAAAAAATCAGCCAAATCCTTCTGAAATGAATATATTTAGGGGGGCTGTTTACAACGAAATGTTGTCATGTGCTCAGTTCTCAATGCGATCAGGAACAGGACATAAACCACATCAGTAATTAAACATGATTAAAAGGAGGCCAGAGATAAGGGTATGATTTGATGATGCACTAGGTTCATGCATTATCATGAACTTCACAACCAATGGATGGGTGGAGAGCATTTGAAAACGTACATAGATACATTGGGACATGACAGGGTGCACCTTCAAGGAACAGTCATAACCTTGTTGCAAGAGAAAGTGGAGATTTGGATGCAAAATAGCAAGAACCAAGAAAAGATACAAATAGGGTAACACTCAAAAAAAAATCTTCATGGAGGCCATTACCTCAGATTTGAGAAAAATATCAGATGAGACCTTCCTTGAACTTAGGCAAATAAGCTCATGTATCCTAACCTATGCATTCAAGAAATGTTCATTGAGCCCTAATGAAAACGTACAGCACAACAAAGTTGTAAATCAATTTTTGTTGATCAAATCGTATTATAGTTGTTGGTGATCAGTCATCACTAAAAATTTAGAAAGATAAAAAGGCAATGCATCCATGATTGGGGTAACCTTTTTTTTCCTTAATAAATCAAGGGGTTTTCTATCTTGAAAGAGGGTATCACCTACAGCATAGTGAGAAACTTCCAAAGTGTTTTTCAATTAATCAAGTAAACCAAGAGGTTGGAAAAGACGCTGGAAATGAGCATCCAAAATATCATTTCAAAGAAATTGTTTTGAGGAGCGAAAGCTTTAATGAAAGTTGCAATAGAGCTGGAATAATTACAGATGGAATGATAAAGGAAGCCAAGAATACATTCCAAAGAATTTCTTTTGACGAGCGATGGCATAATGAAAGGGACAATAGAGCTGGAATAATCACAGATGGAGTGGCAACGGAAACCGGTAAAACCAAGCAGTGAACCCCATTCATGTAAAAATCAAACTTTCAACTTCTTTGTATAGAGGCAATACTGACAGTGAGTAGCTAAAACAATGGGCGAAATTCTGCACCTATTTAACTAGCGTGTGGCTGCACATAAATACAGTGGGCATCTCTCTTTCCCTATCTCTAAAGCCATCTAGAGCATTTATGTATCCTTAGCATCCTGGTTGTATTGCAACTTTATGAACTGCCCTATAACTTGAATTAGAATATCAGTTGAGCACAAGTGTGTCAATATAGCCAATGATGAGCCTCCAGATAGAGCGATTTTGTAAGATCTAAATGCAATTAAAAAGCTAGATATTAAAGCTAATCCACAATTTTTTGGAAAAAGAAAAAACTAATCCACATTAATCTAATCATAAAAAAATTACAACTCATTCACATCCATCTAATCTAAGTTCATCTAAATTTTATACATTAAAACTAATCCACATTAATCTGATCATGATAAATTAAAACTTATCCACATCCATCTTAAACAGAATGTGGCACTACAACAAAAACGGATCTTTGTGCTCAGATATCAGTGGCAAAAAAAATCAATAAGGTTGTTCAACATTTTGAAGAAACTAATATCAACCATAAAGTTGGCTGGAGTTAATATATTATGTTGCTCATGTTGTATATTAAAGAAGCCAAGCAATTGCATTTCAAAAATTTTACAGAAATCAAACGTATTTACGTCGTTCAAACACTTGCATGAAATCTAATCTAATATTTAGCTCAAAACAAAGTGTCTAAATCTTTAATCTATTATGATACTCAAATGAATTCAGACACAGAATTAAAACCATAGTGCTCGTCAAAATACTGCCGAAAGCAGCTCAAATTTCTTACCAAAAGCAGATCACAAAAAATGATAAGGTTTAGAGAGTACCTTACAATTAGGCGCAGGGCACGTAATGTAGAATGAGAGAAGGAGACTATGCGTAGAACGTCCCGACCTCGAAGGAAGAAGAAGAAGAAGAAGAAGAAGAAGAGGAAAGGACTCAGAAAAAGCAAGACATAAAAGAAGAAACAGGGTTTCAGAAGCTTAAAGCTCAGAGAAAAAAAGCAAATTAGCATTAAGGGACTGGATTAAGGCTTCAAAACTCGGAAAAGCAAATATTAATTGGGCTTTTTAGGGCTGTTATGGGCGGCTCCGATGATTCGATCACATTGTGTGGATAGGGCTCGGATGATGGTTTGATCACGCATACAATACATGGACGGCGAGGATGATTCAATCAAATTGCATGGACGGCCAAGATGATTCGATCCAATTCCATGGACGGCCAAGATGATTCGACTGATTGAATTTATAGTTGTCGGTGATACTACCACATAAAGCCCATGTAGACTACTAATGTGGCTCAAAACCATTGGGAATATTAAAAAATGTGGTTGGCCTTGTTCCCCATTAGAATTAACTCGACTCGGTGCCCAAACCCATAAATTTTGTGAATGAGGTCAATCAAAAAAATTTATGTTGTGTGCTTGAATGGCATTCTAAGAATGCTGAAATGCAACAAACAATATTGGCACACTTACAAAAAACGCGGTGCTTGTCCAGTCGAATCATTTTATGGGGGGAAGTTCATGTTATTGCCACACAATATCATTCGTCATAGAAAAAATGGTGAATTGTTCCACTTAGATGACTAGGGAGTTTGAAGGAATGAAATAACATATTGGCATGGCGCAAAATCGTTGGTTGTAGAAGATGTGGAAGAACTTAAACAATAAATGCATATTTTTAGCAAAAATCCATGTAGAAATCATGCAATATCCTTGATCACAAAAACACTTCTTATAGGTTTTTGAGTATGGTCTTAGTACTTCATCTTTGCATTGTTATGGTAGGGGGTGGATAAGTGTCGTACAGATATCATAATTCATGATTCATCGCTCATCTTGCCTAGCTACTATTCTACATACATTAAGGAGGTGAGGTGTTGCCATTGACAATGTTTGAGAACACTCTTTTGCCTACATATTGCATATCCATTAAGCATGAACGAGGTAGTTCCATTGAGAGAATTCTGGAATACTAACATAATTATCCCCCTTGCTTTAGGTAGGAAACAAGCTAAAAAGGGAGCCTTCAAACAATGATCTAGTCTTCTTGTTCAATACCAAACGTTAATCACTCTCGTTAAGTTCCTTTGCTTGATTATGCCTTTTGTGTATTCTTTCCAAGTATTTCTGCTTTCACTTGTTTGTGGCCTTTTTTTCATTTCCTATTTCCAATAAACACTAGAGATCATTCAATTAAATATGTTTATTGATATTTTTGTGGCATGGCCCATTCCCTTGTTGCTATTGTTCTTTTAGCTTTCGCAAAATCATTACCATCATTATTCCCTCACCTCTAATCTTCTTGCTGCCTAGCAAGTTAATTGACAAGCTACACATACACATAAACCCTTTATTTCTTGGTTATTTAGTTGGATTGTATTGTTGATTCCTCATGACTCATGAGGATTGAGTGTTCATTACCAATCTCAACAAACGCACTTACTGTACAAGAATAATTTGAACATATAGCATGAGGGTTCAATATAAAACCTTGATCCCATTTTTACACAATTTCCAACAGTTGGGCCTTCCTCTCTTTCTCATTTCTAGATTCTAACCCACAATTCTTTACACTCCTGCAACAAGAACAAATATGCAATGCTCCAAAAATTTATGATATATTTACAATTGAACCATCCCAATCCTACTAAGTGAAAATATTTGAAGATAACACAAGATATCCCAATTACCAATGGTAGTATCATGTCTAAATACAGAAACAGTCAAGTGGTTGCACGTTATTCTTATATTATCTGGTTAATGTAGGTATACCATTTAACTTAATAAAAAGTTTGACAATGCTATAAAATGCAAGACGTCAAGAGCAATTTACAAGGTTTAAGCTTTACGCAAGCACAAATAGTGAAATGCACAACGTCAAAGGTAGATACCAAACCATTCAAAAGATTATCTGCTCCGAACTCAAACTAAAAATACCAAAGGACCCGTGTAATTCAAACTTCTAAATTTGTAACTTCACAAAATTATCTGGCTAATTGACTTGCATTTGAATGTATATAACATTTATTATTATTTGGTGTTTGCAAACTTTATTTGTGTATCTTTGATATGGTATCACATACAGGAAACCAAGCATTTGCAGCTGAAATATATGCATATTGAAAGTTCTATCACGATAATATAGCTCTCCAAACCTAATGAATTAGTGAGTGCAAATGTATACCTCTTGGTCAAGGTTTGGATGGAATCAAATGGTCAAGAAATAAAGCATTTTCATAACAAAAAGAAATAAACACATATTTAGGCAAAACAAACCAACCTGAAGAATACATATGAAATGATTTCGATAAATGGGTGGATCAAATGCCACGGCATAAATCCCCTTCACAACAGAAGGAAAATAGGCACACATTTGGAAAACTACAGAACATGTCAGCCCCAAAATACATATGAAATAGCTCAAATAGGCCATCCCTAAGATATATATAGAGGTCTGGATCTATACCTATGCAAACAAAATATGCTAAGCACACTCAAAAATACGCAGAGTCAAGATGCACCTCAAATTTCCTTTCATCTTTTTATTTTTTTGCCAGTTCACGTGACAATTCTCGTGTCATGCTGAGCTGATGTGCAGTTGCCCATGGAAAAAGTGTTCTTGTAACCGGAAGCTTCCTACGAAGTTCCTGCATTTCAGAGGTTCATTCATACCTAAATATCATATTTTTCGGAAAAACCTCAAAACATCCTTTAAGAAATACCCTTACATTGTTTTCAATTAGGAGAACCACCCTAAGTTTTTTCTTGAATGACCAAAATACCCTACTTTTAAATTCAATCTAATACCATTGAATAATTAGATTATTACGAATGTTAATTATAGGCTTGCATTATTCAGGTAATTTGTTACTGCTTCCAAAATACCGTCATATCAATAATGACAACTTTGAAGAATTTTGGCATTCACATACCTTAAACGTATTGTCAGAGAGCTTTGAGTAGGAATCCTGAAAAGGAAAATAGCAAAGTTACACTTCAACAATTCAAGCCATTTTACATATGTATGCAGCAGAAATAAACCAATAACTGTCACTTACATCTAAGCATGCCAAGTACTCAGATTCATGATGTTGAATAATGCTTGCAATGCTTTGTGCTGCCTCTGGTGGACTCTGTTTCAGCAAATATATTAGAAGTTCAGAATAATTCACAATCTGAAATAGAAATAAAGACCACAATTGACAGAGACAAATCGAAGTCATGGTGTTATGGTAAGAAAATAATTGTACTCTCAATGGTATATTCTCTTATTCTAAAAAATAATGAAATGGCAATCTCATGTAAGCACAAAAATAACACCTGAAGGATTGTAGAATCCGTGCATTCATAACTTGTTTCTAGTTGGACATTTCCCTCCTCAAAATAATGTGCTGAAACCTTCAAAATGACAAGCAAAATTATCCAATGTCGAAACAACTTAACAAAATGATGAATAATGCTTTACTGAAGCATGGCAGTCAGTTGGAGATTTCCTTACGCAAAATAATGTGCTGAAACCTTAAAAATTTGCAAGTGATATAATCCGATGTAAAAACAATAAGTTTACAAAGTGTTGAAAAAACTTCCAAACTAGGAATATCTCCCCTGTGGTCATTCTTTATTGGAGCAGCTAGTACTAGTAGCTTTTAAATAAATATATTGTTACATTTTAAATCACTGAAATTATCTGTCTGAAATAGTTTTCATGGAAGAATCTGGGTCCAGACAGGGGAAAGGAACTGTTTTATTCTAAAATTGTTGTGGAAGGTTGATGGAAGCACAGCAGAATGCTAAATAATTACTTTGAGCATGTTAAGACTATTGTCTGGTGAATATGTACATGAGACAACTCCACTGTGCAGAATGCAAGTTGAAGAGTAGAAATATATACAAAAACCATGAATATATGCTTCTGAATTCAGAGCATAAGGCAACCAAAATGGTTTTGCTTTTTTTTGCACCCAAAATGCCTTTTGCCTTTTATTCCCTCTTTAGTATTTAAATGATGTCTATGCATATTGCTCAAGGTCTTTTCTTAATGTAAAAGGACAACAAATCTCTTGGAAATCCCTAATTATAAGCACCTGGAACAGATTCTGCAAGTCTTCACTTAGGCACAAACAAGCAAGTTTGTCAAAAGATCTGGAAACTTCTAAATAAATTGTCATTTTGGCAGATAAATCAGATGCCAACAATCCAAAGTAGGAAACATGCTTGACACTACAAAATCCAGGGTCAAGATTGATACAAATTCTTGTAAATGTAAATCCTTACAATTGGGAGACAAATTAATCTCAAGGCTTATCTTTTATCAGTCTGCACTGATGTAATCACCTTATATTACAGCAATAAGCAAATATTGTGCTTTAAACTCTTTAGGAGCTATCGCAGTAAGTCAGCACATGTTCCCCATGAAAAGACAAACATTTCTAAATAAATGCTTGTTTGAACGTTAATTTCTCTGTGTAGTTGAATCCTAGATTATTCTATATTTTTTTCAATTTCCAAGTTTAAGGAATATTTCAAGTAGAGTAAAACTTCTTATACCCTCCAAACATAGTATGATTCACTGAAACAGGTAAAAATCATAACAACCCAAAGCATGTCTACCTTTATGAAGCCTTTCAACTCTATTGTCTGCAAATCTCCAGTAAATGTAAGTCTCCAAATTGAACGCCATCTTCCATTACTTATATGCAAAAAATTGATAAAAAATACAGATTCAGCACGATTCAGTAACTGCACTAATATAACAGCAAATAGTAATCACCAGTAGTTTTTGGGGCTCAATTTGGCTGAAGAGATTATCACTGTAAGTTCAAATGTATCCATATTCTCAGAGTCCTTTCCACTGGTTGCGTAAACTGCACAGTGTCCCTTCGGAAATGCTTCCTCTGTATAGTGCAGAACTTCCGTATCAACAACAGATCTGGAAACCAAGAAAGGAAAGGGAAAATGACAATGTGTGGGTAGACTTATAAAAAATATAAATGCATCATTTCATAATCTTTTTTCAGATAGCATAAGATTCATATATCATCTTACCGATATTCCTCAACAAATGCAGAGGGCAATTCATTATCTGCTGCAGGCCTTACCCCTGTACAAACCTGAAACCAAAATGTCCGTTTATAATCATTACCATTCAATAGAACACCTTAATGCCACAGAACACCACATCCAAATCTTGAACTGATCAGGAAAGTCTAAAATCATTGAATTATAACACCTCATGCACATATTGAACTGATTAGGGAAGTCTAAAACAAAAACAGCAAGCGCACATATAGACATTTCTGATGTTCATCTAATACAGTCAGACATTTACTACAGAAAGTGATCACCATAAAGAATAAAGACTTGCCTGTTTTATGTGATCTATAGTGGCAACCTGGGCTGTCCGCAAGTCAATGAAATGATTAATATCAATTTCTCCATACTCGGACAAAAGAACCTGTACCAGCCAAATCTACCTGCAAATCAGAAATTCCAACCTCAGAAGTCCATGAATCCTATGCAGCATGTTGCTTACCACAACCACAAGGTTATCATGACCAACCAAAAGAGGAATATATTTTATGCAGACAATCTCTTGAGCTTCTCTTCATTTCCCCAAATGCCTTTGGTCAACCATCAAAAGAACAATTATATGTCCAGTTTGAGCACTTACATTGTCAATTCATGCCCTTTCTCAATTATATATGCTATTTGAGCGAACATATGGTCTATCAATCACTTTTTCTATCTTTTGCTGGCTGACCAGATGTATTGAGGAAATAATGAGAGCATTTGGAAAAATAAAGAGAAACTCCACGTAATCCAATGTTTTCCCCTTTCTATGATATGAATAATAGAGATGCTGAGATAACATACATGGCCACTCCCATCAGATAATTCAATTGCCAGCATTTGATCTTTGTTGTACTGAGGAAAGGCATCTTTTGCAGCTGCTTGGAAAATTACTTCATTGCAAAGCACTCCTTGCAAATCTGGACAACAATAGAAACATGTTACAAACACTAACTTTCCCATCTGATCTTGAATCCTTTTCAACATTCAAGAACTCTGGTCACATTTTAAGTCTTGTAATTTGCCAATGCAATGAGAAATCTCTTTGATCTTTCTCATACCAGAAATCCAAGAGCAAATGCTCTTGGAAACTTCTCTAAATATGTGAGGCTACATAAATCCTGTGCTATTTGATCCTTCTCTACATAAAACATGTGCTATTTGATCTTTCGTACATACATAGGTGGTCTTTGATCATTTTATCTCATAGTTGTTGATCCATTTCAATCTAAAAATGATTCGAAATGTGCTCATTGATCCTTCTCTACATACATCGTGTGCTCCCTGATCCTGCTCAACATACATCTTGTACTCTCTGATACTTATCTATGTACAACTATCCGTTCTCTCCTTACCCACATAAAAGTGTGTGGTCTTTGATCCTGCTTAAAATACATCCTTTTTGCTCATTTATCGTACTCAAACATAAGAATGTGGTCTTCAATCCTGCTCTACATACATCCTGTGCTCCTCGATCCAGCTCTACATACATCTTGTGCTCTTTGATCCTGCTCAACATAATCATGTATTCTTTGATACTTTTCCACATAGATTATCTGATTTTCGAATATGTCTACATAATGCTTGCACTCTGTGATCCTTCTCTACATAAAAGACTGCTCTCCTATCCCTCTCTATTTTGATCCTTCTCTAAGTAAAATGTGTGCTTTTCTGATCCTTCTCAACACAAACCATGTGGTTTTAATATTTTACTACATTAATTATGTTCTCTTTTATCTATCTCGACATAAATCCTGTGCTCTTTGGTTCATCATTACTTAGTTCATGTGCTCTTGGATCATTCTTTACATGGATCACATGCTGTCCACCATTTCTATGTAGAGCACGTTCTCTTGGATAATTCTCAACATAAATGTTGTGCCTGTGTTTGTTGATCCTTATCTAAATTAAAGAAATGTGCACTTTTTATCTTGATCTACATAATGTCTGTGCTCTTCGATCGTTCTATGCATAAAACATTGATTTTCAATCCATATTCTTTCACAACATAAATTTTGTTCCTTTTTACCTCTCTCTACATGAATCTTGCACCTTTCGACAAATATTCGAATTGAAGTGTGAGTAAAGATCAACAATCTACGAGATGCATTGTTTTCTGCTTTGGTTTCGAACATGGAAGATTTTTCATTGAGGAGGGATTAAGCAAAAGGGAAAGAAGTCTCTAGAAGGAAACATGATATGGAAAGCTTGAAAAGGGAAAGAAACACGGTGTGGAAGAAGGGAAGGGGAAATGTACTACCTTTCGCAACATATTGGATCTCTCCAGGGGGGGAGTTGAGAAGAAACCACTTGGCCAGAGACACTTTCTGCTCTTCTGAGAGTTCTTCTTCCTCCGCCTCCTCCTCATCTCCATCTTCGTGAGGATTCATGGAGAAGCTCGCTCGCTCGCTATCTGTCTGTTTCTCTCTATCTCTCTCTCTCTCTCTCTCTCTCTCTCTCCCACGCTCCTTCTGATAATATATGTATGCAGGTAATATGTAGTGTTTTTCCTTTTCTTCGCTTTATATATTTTTCATTTCGGTTTTTGTTTTTTGCCAATTCTCTTTTATATACATATTTATATATTTTTTCTATATTTCTCTCTTTTCTCTATACGATACATTACTTTTTTATCTTTTTATTCTTTCTGTCTTTTTCTCTGTTATTTGTCTACTCTTTCTTTTTTTTCTTTTTTTTTTCTTTTTGTTTTTAAACATTTCTTTAAATAGTTCTTTCAGCCATTTATTTGTTTGTTTGTTTACATATTTAGTTAGTGTTTATAATTTATTTACATATATATTTACTTATTTATTTATTCTTTTGCCCTTTTCAATTTTATGCAGAGTACCCTTCTTCTTCTTCTTCTTCTTCTTCTTCTTCTTCTTCTTATAAGTAGTCGAATATAAAGCGCCGTAATTCATCGACATCATTAGCCCATCTTTTATCGGTATCAACCGGCTCTTCTAGCTAACTACGAAGAGAGATGCAAGGTCAAGTTTCTCCTTAAGTGTATGTGTCTCATAAGTAGATGTTCATGTGATCATGTGCGTTCATCGATGACAATAATATGTGTTGGTTCTATTGCGGCGTAGACGATTGTGTTATATTTGTCTAATAATCTTTAACACAAATGGTTGGCCGTCAGTCTTAACGGGTGTTTTTGTATCCATGTGATTTCTCCCTTGATGGTAGGTCATGATCTCATTGCAAGGGAGGCGTGCAAGGTTCAAACATCGACAATTGTTACCATCACATAAAAATCATAAACGCGGTAATGTAATCATCATACAAAAAAACATAGTGGTCAAGTATGTTTTATGCAAGATTCTTCTTTACTCATGTGTCTATGCGAAAAAAACAACATCCTTTCATCTCTCACTTGGTCTATATTGAATACTAATAATATAGTTAGGTTGAAATTCCAAGAATTCATTGATGTTTTTTTATGTATCATCCAATCCTCTTTGCAATGTAGCACCTAGATAGGTTATATTTTGTGAATATCCTCATGGGACTCCTCAAACATATGCAATTATTTTTTAATGTATGCTCCAATCCTTTTTGTAACATGACTTCAGTCTTGTGACCTAATATATTTTGTGAATGACCTTGTGAAACGTTTCAAGGATACATGAGTTACTTTGTATCATCCAATCCTCTTAAAGACATGACTTCTCACCTGAGTTATATTTTGTAATGGTGTCCTAAACTTTTCAAACATACATTAACATGCCATAATTGTGTTATACAAAAGTAATAACTTTGTGTGGATGTCTTTGCTTAGAACTCTTGGCATAACTTTGTAAAAACAATGTCTTGTTGTGTGGAAAAATTATCATGCAAGCGATGCATTTTGGTAGGGAAATGTATTATTGTGTTTCTTCGAAGTTTGCATTGCTTTGAATCATTCGATGTTTTTCTCAAGTAGGAAAACAAATTCACCTCGATCATTTGGCATCCAACTCTTTGGTGCATTTTTTCAAAATATTTCCTTTCATTTTTCTTGCTCAAAGCAAGTACATATATCGCCTACTATCATTGTATTTCATTGTCGCTTTATTGTACACAATGTCTTGTAGGTTGAATATTTCCATATTAATTGTATTTCTCTTGTCATCACAATGATAGAAAATAAGTGCAAATACCATATACATCAAAGGCTTGAATCAAATAATGCACCAAACTTTTTGCAAATTTTTTTTTACTACTTCCATTAGTTAAGTCAATGTACATAGGAATTGCACCAAACTTTTTAACTCTCAACTTTCAAGCGAATATTTGAACATCCAAAATGACAAAATCTTACATTGAAATGTGCGATCTTTTTAAGAATGATCTTGTTTTTCGTTTGCCTGTTCTCAATACTTTTTAATTTCTTTTTCTTGAATAAATGATAAGCTCGTACATCCCGAGAATTGGATATTTTTTATATAATGGACAAATATGTTATGTGATTCATATTATTTAATAGTTTAAATACTAGAAAACATTTCAACGATATGATAATAAATGGATCAAAGAACATGTTATGAGAAGAACGAGGACAAAGCAATAAAGTTAAACTATGTTTAAAAAAGAAGTGCATTGCACACACTAGAGGCCCACCTTACATAATGCCTCTCCATTAAAGGGAACTTGCAATTTTGTTTATGCAAGGTGTAAATTTTCATCATCGATGTAGCGTTGAACCTATATCTCCGAACTATAAGGTTCATTACAACGTTGTCGTGTTTAAGAATGTTATTATTGTAATATAATTCGTTAGATCCACGATTGGCAAGGATGCATTTGACTCATTATATTAAGCAAAAAAGTCGTCTAATAAATACGGGGTCATTATTGTACATTGGATCATGTGAGTATGATTATAAGATGAGTGGGAAACCATATTTAGGGTCACTCGAGAGAAAACTCGTATTTAAATTTCACGGGGAAGTTTTTTAGGGGCTCTGTATATGTTGGGAAATTTAGTCCTTCCGGATGGGAAGAGTGTTGGGAACAGGTCCCTCTAGATGGGAAGAGAAGAGCCAAGTTGATGAGAGACTCGGCCGAGGCCGAAACCGAAATCGTGGATACAGCCAACTCGGGAGACTATATTTGTGAATAGTCGAAATGTGCCCCATGAGGGCTATGTATGTAAATATCCATAAAGTTGTGCAAATAGATATATAACTAGGGCAAACCTTAGTAAGATGATGTATCATTATTGTGAAATAGAGTTAGTGCAGGTCGTTGCCTATGTAACAAAGAGAAGGGGAGAGAGAGTGTGAGTGCGTCTCTGCAACCGTCTGTTGACGAGGAAGAACTCGAGGTCGTTGCCTCTTAGCTTCTGTTGTACTCCTCTCATTATCATAGTGATTCTATTTTGAAATTTGTGGACTCCGCGTGGTTTTTCCCAGTTCGGGTTTCCACAGTAAATCTTGTGTCTCTCTGTACTTGTTTTTCTGCCTTCACGTTTTTTTGTCTGTGTACTAGCTCTCTTGTTTTTTGCACCTGAATACAAACGTGAAACCGGTTGTGACCGGTCGATTTACAACAAAGACCACAAGGTGAATTAGTCGACCTCAACTCGGCCGAGGCCGAAAATCGATTGAGCGAAAAAATCAACATATCAAATAATCGATTTGGCTAATAGCCAAGTTGGCTTAAGCCGAGTCAGGGTAAATTTGTAAATAGCCTAGATATGTCTATTATGACTATGTTTGTAAATAGCCCACATTGTATATGGAGTATAAATATAGTTATTGTAAGTAGTAGGGAAGTTGAAGATAGATCATTATTGTGTGTATAGTTAGGGATCTAAGTGAGAGTAAGAGAGTGAGAGTGAGTAACTTCTCCATAGCCGTCTGTTTAGACGAAGTATAACTCAAGGTCGGTGCCTTGCGGGTTCTTATTGTATTCCTCTTACTGTTAGTGATTTGGTTCAGAGTTTGTGGGATCTCGTGGTTTTTCCCATTTCGGGTTTTCCACGTTAAACATTCTATGTCTCTGTACCTTCTGTTTTCTGTTTGTCTATGCACTATCATTCTCGACCTTTGCACCCGCATACGAACGTGTATCAACCAGTTGTGACCGAGTCGATTCTCAACAGTATATGGGTATTGCCTACACACATTCACACTTAAAAATGGCTCCCAATTTGTTCTACCCACTTAGATAATAAAAAAACTTAAGTTGTTTGGAACATGTGATCTACACACATTACTCAAGCATGAAGAGCAATGAACGTTGCTACTTGTGGAATATATTGATGTTTGAGTTCAACAACAAAAGCATGTGATGGTAGCTCAATTGTTGATTGCTCTGAAAGTGTTGGCAATACACCAAAGAATTACTTTTCGTCTAACTTGAAGGACAAAGGTTTGCTAGAAACAGAATCACTTATGAAGAATAAAGAATGTGCAACACATCTGGAAACTAAAGACAAATATAGCTAGGCAAAAGGGATTAAATTATAGGACCTTGATCTTGAGGACCAACTTTTCCATTAAAACAATTACCAACCAATGGATACTAAAGGTCACATAACTTCAATTTGGTTGCAAACATAGTGACTTTATATCAAAGATTTTAAATACATATATAAAAAAATTCATATAGGTTCAATAATTTAGTTACCCTATTCAAATCCTAAAATTTAGTGGTAGAGGATGTCCTTTGAAATATTAAAACTATAGGTTTGATCCTTGAGTGACAAGTTTTATGTTATGTTTACTATGATACTCTTGCTCACAAATCATGATTCTTCGATGAACATATTTTGTTCATAAATTAAAACTATGTTTACATCATTGAAATTGACACATTTTCCCCATGCAAAGAGTGAGAATTTGGGCTTTAAAATAGAGATAAGGTTAGCAAAACACTAGAGTCATGCACAAAGCATTAAAGATCTTGCCCAAACATACTAGTGACAACTTAAAGTTGGATGAGCTTCATAAATTGATTCACCTAGGAGATTGCTTAACATTTCAACCAAACTTTGATGTAGTCTCTTTGTGTTTTAATAATATTAGGTAGATTGCAATCAAAGGTCCCAATTGAAGAGAACAAGATCGGCCACAACCGATTATCACTCACAAGTGGAAATGAAAAGAACAAGAAAAATGAGTACAACAACACAGAGACACATGATGTTTACGTGGAAACCCTTAAATGGGAAAACCATGGGAGCCCACAGACTCCAAGCAGAATCACTATATCGAGAGGAATACACTAAGAGAATATGAGGCAACAACCTCAAGCTCTTCGTCGTATGTAGATGATTACCACATAGTTACTTCTAACTCTCGCACTCACTCTCCCAACACACTCTAGTTACAAAGGCAACTACCAACAACAACTTTTCGTAATACTTAACTACTTGCCCTAACTATATTCATACTCATATACACTGGTGACTATTTACAAATATAGCCTGAAGCGGATTCGATCGATTCGGCTATTAGCCGAGTCGATTTTAGATCCATTGTCGATTAGTCGATTTTTCGGCCTCGACCAAGTTACCTATCGACTCCAATTAATCCGGCTCGTGCTCTTCCTATCCGAAGGGACCTGTTCCCCAAGAAAATCCCCCTTCACTCTGGGATGGGGTACTTCGCCAGTCTGACTCTTTGTCGGCACACGTTCAACTTCTCTGATTTTTCTATATCTTGCATCCAACCGGATCACAAAAAATTGCTTTTATGCGTCCTGCAACCAATGGTATCTCCTCTGGATGTGCTTGGTCCTCGAGTGGTAGGCAACATTCTTTTTTTTTCCATAAAAATATGCTCTATTGGTATTAATAAAAAGCCAAAGGCAATATACAAATAGTACATAATACTGTTTCCTTTGCACAAATACATATTATCAAAAAACTACATTGTTGCCAATAACACCTTTGCTAGCAGAGCACATATAAACCTTGAGAAAATTCCATTGCTACGTCAAGCTATAAGACCACATATAAACTTTGAGAAGGCATCCACTTTAGCACGAATAAGCCTCTTTATCACCTCTTTTCCATTCACCTTTGCTTGAACCTGTGGGACATTGTCCAACCAGAACCATTCTATGCCATTTAACTTCTTTGCCACTACCATTGATTTATATTCCATGGGATCATATGCTGAAAATGTACGATGTTTTGGAGACATCTTGATGATGCAGCCATGGAACAAATCAAACAGCCATGGTAGGCAACATTCTTCGCAAGGTGGATGGCACTTTGGTTGTCGCAGTAGAGTCGGAATTATTCTTGCCGAATTCCTAACTCTCTAATAAGCTCCTTCATCCATATAACTTTCTTACCAACTTCAACGACAACCATGTATTCAGCTCAACGTCTATGGTCGACAGAGCCACAATCTTCTAAAGCCTCGACTGCCACAAAACGGCTCCCCCCCTGCAAACATCATCACATATCCGGACGTTGATCGGGTGATATATGCATCAGCCGACATGTCGGAATCCTTGAAGCCTTCCAACATGGGGTTGCCTGAGCCGAATCGGAGGCACACGCTCAAGGTGCCTCTCAGGTACCAAAGTATCCACTTCACAACAAACCAATGCTTTGTGCTCGGATTGCTCATGAATTGGTTGATGACTCCGACTGCATATGTGATGTCCGGCTTGGTGCAAACCATTGCGTATATCAAGCTTCTGACTGTTGAGGCATAGGGGACCTTCATCATGTCAACCTTCTTCGTCTTTGTCTTCAAACATTGGCCTCTATTCATCTTGCAGTTTGTCGGTAGTGTTGAACCGATCGACTTCGCGTCCTACATGTTGAATCTCTAGAGTATGTTCGTCACGTATTTTTCTTGTGACAACCATATCAACTTATTTGTTTGATCCCAAACAATGTGCATACCCAAAATCTACTTTGCCAGACCCATATCCTTCATCGCAAAGGATTTGTTTAAAGCCCTTTTCAAGCTTCTGATTTTCTTCAGGTCCTCCCCGACAATCAACATGTCATCAACATACAACAAGAGGGCGACAAAGTTTCCTCCACCATATTTTTTGACAAAGCTTGTGTCTTGTTGAAACCGTGATCCACCATGTAGGATTTGAACTTTCGATACCATTGCCGGCCCGGTGCTTGCTTCAGCACGTACAAGCTTGTCTTCAACCGACATACCAAGTTCTCTTTACCTTTCTCTACAAATCCTTCCGGTTGTTGCATGTAGATCTCTTCCTCTAGATCTCCATGCAAGAAAGTTTTTCTGCCATGCAACTGTTCAATGTCTAAGTCCATGTTGGCTGCAATGCTCAGAAACCATCTGTATTGACGTCATCTTTACTACCGAGGCAAATATGTCGTCGAAATCCACACCCTTCTTCTGTTGAAAACCTTTCACACCAATTCGGGCTTTGTATCTGGGTGGATTCCAACTTTCTCTCGGCTTCAATTTGTATACCCACTTGTTCCGAAGAGCCTTCTTTCCCTTTGGTAGCTCGACCAGTTCATACGTGTGGTTCTCATGCAAGGAATCCATTTCGTCTTGCATGACACTCAACCACTAGAGGCCTATTTTTGGTCGACTTGGAGGCTGACCCTATCTTCTCCATCTCCTGGTCAACAATCGTCTTTTCTTCCATGAAGATGATATCTGTTATTCGCTTAGCCGGACAAGGCCTAACACAAGGTGTCACGGAGACACTTCACCAAAGGGTGATTACGGCATAGGATTAAGATTCAACGATTACACCGACTTACGTAAGTTACACGATTAGATTGCTTCGGTTAATTACACGCGTAAGATATAACAGTGATTACAGAACGGAAATCAAGACAGAAGTATAAACATCATAATCTCTATTAATTATCCGCTGTCATTACAACAGGGTCCGGCCTTTTAAATAGGTTTCCGACCCGTAGTACAAAACGGTGCTTCTCGCATCTATTCGGGATCCGTCCGGATCTGGAACGGCATACCGTTTCCAGTCCGTCCGTCCACACTATGCTCATTTACAACCATATCTAATTAATTCCTTCACTCCGTATTTTGGACTCCTTGCCGGCCGGTAACACATGGCACGCCCGTGGGACAGTACCTTGTACGTCGAACCCTTCTCGGCCCCTTCATTGTTCACCCAAATTGTCCAAATTACTTTGTTCAAGAATTTCCACTTGTTCTTCCGGTTGTGGTTGTTGCGGTTGTGCTTGCTGCTGCTGCTGTGGTTGCGGTTGAGACTGAGGTTGCTCCGGCTGCTCTGCTTGCTGCTGCTGCTCCGTTTGTTTTTCTGGCTCCGGCATCTCCGTTTGACTGCTTCCGGTACGGTCTCCTTCCAGTAACGGTTCCTCATCACTGAGGTTAACCGTAACTGGTTCTCGTTCTTTCTCTCCCCGGATCCGGGACCTTTCGTAGCTTTCAAACTGGATCTGCGCCTCCAGCCTGTCGTCATCCAGCTGAGCTACAAGTTGCCGGACTTGCTCTAGTTGGTCCGCCGCCAAGGCTTGAAAGTCTTCGGCCAACTCATCTCTTATGCCGGTGAAGTCTTCAGAATTCAGCATATAGCAATCATCTCCCTCCTTCCGCCGGTTCTCTACGTCAGCCTGGAGCAATTGGAGTTCCGCGGCGTTCGTGGCCCACTTGGTCCACCATTTGACGGAACCGTTGTCAATCAAGCTCTTGGTCTGGTTCAACCAGGCCCGCATTATATCTTGGATGCGACTTGCTCCCATTTGAGCTCTGCTTTCCACCACTTGTCGCTCCTCCTTCAACTGCTTGATGAGGTTTGCCGTATCCTCCGCCTGCTCTCTGTAGCGCGTCAGCTGCCCTTGATATGTCGTTTGCAGCCTCTGCAGTACCTCCGCCGCTCTTTCTTTTTCCGCCTGCTGTTGCCTGAGGAGCTCTGTCCGAACCTTCTCCTCCTCTTCCAACCGTCTTCTGTTTTCCGCTTGTTCCTTGGCGAATGCGGTTGCGATCCGATCGACGGCTTGCCGGAGCTCATCCGTCCGTTCCTTGTGCTCCGTTTGCAACCGTTTATACTCCCGGTGCAATTGCTCAAATTCCTCCGTTTTTTGTTTGAGCTTGCCGTTGATTTGGCGATGGTTCCGGTCCTCCCGGTCCTTTACCTGCCGGAGTTCCTCTTTCAGGCGCTCTACTTCTGTTTCGGCGTTCCTCCGGAGCTTGTCCTTCTCTTGCAGCATTTTCTCTTTTTCCTCCTTGAGCCGGTCGTATGCTTGGTGGCCTTTCCGTAAGCTCTCCTCGGCCCGGCGTAGATTCTCAGCAGTCTTTTTGAGTTCTGCCTCCGCTGCCGTCTTCAATTCTCTTTCGCGGCTCCTCAGCGCTTCTTGGGCAGCTAGCTCATCCTTTAAATCCGCAAGCTCTTGGGCTTGTGCCGCATTTCTCTCCGGAACGGTTTCCGTTGCCGGGGTCTGATTGCTATGTACAGGTTGATTTGATACTTTATTCTGTACATTGCCCGGAGTCACCGGTGCTTGGACTTGTGTTTCCCTTGTGACCCTGTCCAAGTCTTGTTCAAGGCTCCGGATTCTGGACCGGGCCGTCTCTAGATCTACGGTTGTGACGAGCAACCGTTCCTGGTGCGCTCTCTCTTCCGCCTCTATATACTCGACCACTCCGGCGATTTGCTCGCCTACCCACCGTAGCCACATGCTACTGGTGCCTTGTTGTTGTACTGGTCGGGTCGGCTCATTCCCTGTGGAATTGTCTGGCCTGAGTGCCTGCATATGCCGTTCTGGTTCTACTCCTTGGCCGCCGTGTGTGCTGGCTGTGCTCGCCGGCTGTTGCGTTCCGGTTCCCGCCGTTTCCGCCGCCGTTGGCATGACTTCTTCTATAGAAGTCGCCAAGACCGGTTCCCTATGCACCGGTTCCGGTTCTTCCCTTGTGGTTTGCTCAGGTTGAGTTGGGGGCGTTTCTGCCTCTCGCGGGTACGACCGCTCCCCTCCTGTCTCGGCGGTCCTACTTCTTGACCGTCGTTGGAGGTGCTCTTCTGGCTCCTCCGTTTCCTCTTCCTGTGTCACGGCATGTTTCTGTGCCGTCAAGGGTTCCGGTTCCTTCTGTCCTGGTCTCCGTAAGGTTATCTTGACGGGTCGGACCGGTGACACCTCCTCCGGTTCTTGGACCCGTTTCTTCCCTCTCGTCGCCTTTGACGCCAGCAGCTGCTGTCGTTTGGACGCCGGCTTCGAGGTGCTTCCTTCCGATACTCTTGGCCGCTTCTTTGGCTGGACGGTCTCGACCGGCGGCACGAGCAATGTTATCCATTGAGCTACGGCGTGCCACAGCTTCCGACCCTCCTTGCCGTCCTTCCCTCGTACCATGTCGATTGCCATGCACAACCCGTCTGCAATCAACACCGGCCAGTCCACCTTGACCCCTTCATAGGTGGCTATGATCATCCCTGCCCGATTTTTTGGCATGACAGGGGGTCGGGGGTACACGTGACCGTACTCATGGAGCACTCGAGCTATCTCCCTGAATAGCGGATCTTCGCCGCCCTGCGTCCGATAGCCTTTGCCGGCAACAGAGTACTCACCGAAATATCGGGTGAGTTGCTCCGAGGTTGGGTTATCGATCTGAAAGATTCCTCCCTCCGGAAGGCCTGTTAGCGCGCGGATCGCTTCCTCGGTGATGACCTCTGTGGCGAGCTCCTTGATGACCCGGTCGGCTTCTCTGTGCGGCGGTGCCTCCATGATGGCCAAGAACCCCTCCAGTCCGTTTTGCCTGAACCATTTCCTGGCCGCTTCCGACAGCGTTTGTGGTTCCATGTCTGCTTCAAGGTCGAGGGAAGATGGCGAGGTAGAGTGGTGATGAGGGTGAGAGCGAGAGAGAGAGCGTTCTGAGCGCGGGGGTTCTCTGCGTGCAGGTTCGCGTTTGCTCAGCTTCCACTGCCTTGGTGCTTCTGTGCTTCTTGGCTCGCGAAAAAAGAAGGTCTCCATGCGCTCCTCTTTTTCTCTGTGCGTCTTGGCGCCTTTTTTTTCGAGCGTGCGCACGTCGTGTACCGATTTAGTATTAAGTACGTGGCGGCTCTTAAATGCCCACTACGTACCTTTTCGCGCCTTGCTTTCACACCCGTTCATACCTCGATTTTTAATGATTTTTTTTTTTTTTTTTTTTTTTTTTTTTTTTTTTCTTTAATGACGGTGTGTGACCTTACACATCCGTAGGTCCCTTCGGACCCTGACCGTTTTCCTTACGGGTTGCCGTGTCTTCCTTCGTCTCTGCTACGGGTTCCCCGTCGTCTTTTTCTTCCGGATCGATCCGTACCGATCCCGGACAGGTTCCTGGTGTAGTGCCGGTGAGCTGCATAAACGGGTTCTTTGGCATCGGTCCTTTATAGGGTTTTAGTCGAAATCCGTTTACCCACTTGCCTAGTACTTCACCGGCAAGTGTCCCTATCTGATAGGACCCGTTGTATTCCCGTGTCAGCCAATACGGGCCTGTCCATCTGAACCGGAGTTTACCCGGCATTTTGCCCATCCTGGTTTGGAATACTAGAACCGGCTTTCCGATTTCGAACATCTTTTCGTTACCTTTCCGGTGACGGTCAACGAACGCTTTCCGTCGTCGTTGCTCCAGTTCCATGTGGAGGATGCTGGCCAACCGTTGCTCCTCCAGTTCGCATAGTGCTGCTAGCCGCATTTCCTCCGATTTCTTTTCATTCAGCCGTTCCCGTAGTTGGATCCGTAAGCTTGGTACCTGAAACTCAACCGGCATGACCGCTTCTAAGCCGAATGCTAACCGGAACGGCGTTGTCCGGATACTCGTTTTGTATGCCGTTCTGTACGCCCATAGCGCGCTATGGAGCTTTGTATCCCAGTCCGTCCGGTTTTCGTTGACGATTTTGCGGAGAATGTTCTGCAGCGTTTTGTTGGTGGACTCCGCTAACCCGTTCGCCTGTGGGTAGTACGGTGTGCTCCGTTTATGAACCACGGCATAGAACTTTGTTAAGCTTTCCACTACCTGGCCGAGGAAGTGGCCTCCTTGGTCGCTGATTAATTCAATCGGACATCCATATCGGCACCAAATGTTTTCGTACAGGAATTTTGCTGTGGATGACGCGGTGTTGTCTCTCAGGGCCTTTGCTTCCACCCATTTAGTGCAATAATCCGTTGCCACGATGACATAACGATTACCCGTTCTCATTGCCGGTGGCTTGAACGGTCCGACAAAATCCAACCCCCACTTCTGGAATGGCTCTAGTGGAAGTACCGGTTGGTGTGGCATCCGTGCTTGGTCCGTAGGCTGGCCCATTCGTTGGCATAGGTCACATTCCTTAGCATACTTGACGGCGTCTTTTAACGTCGTGGGCCACCACAAGCCGCTCTGCCATACTTTCCTCGCCGTCGCTTCCCCGGCATAGTGTCCTCCGGCAACCCCACAGTGTGCTTCCCGTAAGATTACTTCTTTCTCGTCACTACGGACTGCCCGTCTCCATATTCCATCTGCTCCTTTGTGGTAGAGGGTGTCCCGTAACAGACAGAAATTGCGGCTCTGCACCGCCAGTCGTTTCCTCTCGTCCCGGTTCATTTCCTCCGGTGGCAGGCCCGTGCTTAGGAACTGGTGCATGTTTGTCAGCCATTTATCTTCTGATGACACCGTGTCGTCCGCTGCCGTTTCCGGGGTGATACGGAATAACTCCGCGTCCGGGAATTCATCCGCTACTCCGTCGCCTGGTTCTCCGGACTCTAACCGGCTCAGGTAGTCTGCTACGGCATGCTGGATACCGGGCCGGTGGAAAATCTCGAATTCGAACTCCTGCAATAGCAAGGTCCAACGGGCCAACTTACCGGTCAGGGACGCCTTGGACACTAAGTACAGAAGCGCCGAGTGATCCACATGAAAGGAGAACTTCCTTCCCAATAGGTAGTGCCGAAACTTTGTGACACTGTAGATCATGCCGAGGGCCTCCCGTTCCGTCGTTGAATAGTTCTTCTCCGCTTGGGACAGCTTCCGGCTGGCGTAATATACCGGCCGGTACCATTTAGGCTCCGTAAGTTGCATTAAGGCGCTGCCAATAGCGATGTCGGACGCGTCCACGAACACGTGAAATTCCTTGCTCCAATCCGGAGGCTGCACGACAGGTGCTTGCGACAAAAGTACCTTCAGGGCATTGTATGCCTTATCCTCCGTCTCCGTCCATTGGAACGGTGTCCGATGTACCGCGGTGTGTAATGGTGTCGCCAAGTCCGCCAAGTGACGGAGCATCCGGCTGTGCCACCGGATTTGTCCTAAGAATCGGCTTAGTGCTTTGGCCGTTTTCGGCGCCGGTGCCCCTAGTATGGCGTTTACTTTGTCCGGGTCGACCGCAATGCCCTCCTTACTTACGATGTGTCCCAGCAATATTCCACTTGAAACCCCAAAGATGCATTTTGCTGGGTTTAAGCTTAGCCGGTATAACCTACACTTTTCAAGGCATAACCGTAGGTGCTGCAAATGGTCTTTTCCCCGGCTATAAACTGCAAAATCATCCAGGAAAACTTGCATAAAGGCAGGAATGTATTCGCCGAAGATCTCCATGATGATTCGCTGGAACGTTGCTGGTGCCGTTTTTAGGCCGAACATCATGACTTCGGCCACAAACACCCCCCATTCGGTGACGAACGCTGTCTTTTCCTGGTCGTCCGGGTGCATCCGGATTTGATTGTACCCGCTGAACCCGTCTAAAAAGCTATAAACTTCATGACCGGCGACGGCATCCAGTACTCCGTCCGTGAACGGAAGAGGGAATGCATCCGTAATTGTGGCGGCATTTAGTTTCCTGTAATCAACACACACACGGATTTTACCGTTCTTCTTGGGGACGACGACGATGGGGCTCAGCCACGTCGCTTTCTTTACCGGCCGGATGAAGCCCACTCTTAGGAGTTTGTCGATTTCCTCTTTTACTTTGGCGGCGTAGTTGGGGTTCATTCGGTATCGTCGTTGCGCCACTGGTTTCGCGTCCTTGCCTAAGTGGATCTGATGCTGATATAATTGAGGGTCCAGCCCTCGCATGTCTTCGTATGACCAGGCGAAGACGTCGCGAAACTCCGTGAGAAGTTTGATCATCGCCGCTTTATCTTCCGGCTTCATTTCTTTGGCGATGTGTACCGGTTTTGATTCGTCTTTGCTTCCTAGGTTCACTTCGTCGAGCTGGGATGCTTTTACCCGTTGGGAAACGGCCATTTCCCGTTCCAACGCTTCCTGTGCTTGCCGTAATTCCCGAATCGCATCTTTGTCTGGTTCGGCTTCGGTGTCGTCCCGCTGCGGCAAGTATGCGGCTACGGCTTCAGCTACGTCAATCTCGAAGAGTGGTATGATCTTCGGATGTTCCTCCAAGTACCGGGCTTCTTCGTCGTCTGCCAATCCTTCAAGCATGTTCACACATTCCGCGTACAGCGGTGTGCATTCCTTACCGTTGCTCGTCCGTGGTTGTGTCGGAACCCGGACCTTGGCTTTTCCGCGCCGGAAGGTGATCATATTTTTCCGCCAATTTTGCTTGATGTGTGCAGTTTTCAACCATGGTCTGCCCAGCAACAGTGGGTACGCGCCTTGCGCCTGTAGCTGCAGCACTACAGCCGAGATGTGAAATGTGTGGCCTCCTATGGTGACTTCCAATTTCCGTATTAAACCCGTCGGTCGTACCGAACTCGTATCCGCCATCCGTAGCCAGAACGGGCATGGCTCCCATTCATGTATTCCCAAGGCATCACACGTACGGAGGCTTATTACGTTCACCCCGGAACCTCCATCGATTACCGTGCCGGGAAGTTCGTGCCCTTTGACAATAGCTGTAATCGCCGGACTACTAGTGTCCACCACAGTCGGTCCTTCCTCCGGGTTCGAGAAGAGGACTGGTGCCGGTGGGGCTATGCCGTCTGTCATGCCCGTTTTTAGCCCTTCCGTAAATCGCGGCACGAGCTGCAAGAGTCTTCCTAGTGGTAACGTGATCTGACATTCTTGTAGTGCTTGCCATGTCTCGTTTTCTGGGTGGCTACCGCCGGCACTCCCTATGGTCTTCGCCTTTTGCCGTTCCGCGTCCGCGACGTTTCTTTCATTGGCTTCCTTCACCCATTCCGTCGCCTGTTTTCGTATGGCCTCTTGTGTTTCCCATTCTTTGGCCATGCCTTTCGACCGTGTGGTTACTTGCTGTAAATCCGCCACTTCCGGAACCACCATATTAACTGCTGGTCGTTTCTCGTAGCTCTTTACCGGGCACTGGTTACTGTAGTGGCCTTCCTGCCTGCAGTAGTAGCAGTACTCTTTACGGGTATTGCTGGATTCAGCATTGCTGGTAGCCGGAGTTGGTCCCGTAGCGAGTGGTGCGTTCTGTGCCGGTTGGCCCCTTGGGATTCCATGTTCCGGGTCCCTAGGGTGACCACCTTTCTTGAAGTTACGTTTCTTATTATTCTTATGTTTATTTCGGTAGTCCGGCCGTGGTGGATCGTAACATCGGCCGTAGTCCTCCTGGTGCCTTCGGTAACCAGGGGAATGGTCTCTGTCGTATTGCTCGTGTCGCCTGTTGGGCTCTCGATAACGGTCCGATCGCTCATACCGGTCGTAGTTATCACGCCGATTCCCGTACCGGCCATCATTCTCTTGCCTGTCTCCGTACCGGACATCTTGTGCCGGTGGGTACCGGTTCCCTCTTTGCCAACGATCGTCATCTTCGTCTCGGCTGCTTCTTGGCTCGATCCGTCGGACGGGTGGTGCTTGTCGATTTAACAGGTTGTACTCGCACCGGTCCGTTGTATGACTCTTGGATTGACAAATCACACACTGAGTGCGCATGGTGCACTCTACTGCCGAGTGTCCGGCATTCAAGCAGATTGTGCATTGAATTGCCTGCCGGAACCGGAGATCTTCCTCGGTGGGTAACGCCCGTTGCAGTGTTCCCAGCGTAAGCCATGAGCTTGTCTTTTCCATTTCTCTGACCCGGTCAATGACCTGGTCGATGGTGCATCCTCGAAAGTCGATTACCGTACACACCGTGCGTAACGGTTCCCGGAGTGCGTTTAAAAATATCGTCCGTAATTCCTCCTCCGGGGGTGCACGGGCAAGCTGGCTATGCATTCGTTGGAAACGGATGACGAATTGGGGAATGCTTTCCCCTGCCTCCTGTCGGATCGTATAAAACAGGCCCACCATTGTCGTCTGGTCGACCTCCTTGTGGAAAAAATGCAAGAATTTTGCTTTTAATTCTGCAAATGTTGTGATGGTCGCCGGGTCCTGCGACCGCCGCCATCGTGTCGCTGGTCCCTCCAACGTGACTCCGAATTCCGCTATCTTCGAGCGTTCTTCTTCCTCCGGTGTCATTCGCTGGGACGTGTGATTTGCTTCCCATGTCTGCTCGAAGTCATCCACATGCGCTTCCGCATCCGGATCATCGCGGTACTTTGAGTATTGGAACGGCATGTCGTCGTCCAGTATTAAGTCGCGGTTTAGTGGCGTTTGTTGATATTTTTCCGGGTCTTTCTCCGGTTCCACTTCCGGTTCTTTTGCCGGTCCTTTTTCCGGTTCTTTTTCCGGCTCTTCTTCCGGTACCTTTGCCGGCTCTTTCGTTGGTGTTGGTGGCTTGACGGCTTCCGTTTGCGGTTCCGGATAGCCCTGGTTGAGCGGTTCCGGTTCTGGAGTCGGCACGGTATCCGATCCGTCGTCTTCCGGGCCGCCGGGGGTATCGTTGCTGCTCCGGTAGTTCGTGTGCACGCTGTATCCCCCTTCGGAATCTGATTCGTAGGCTGAAAAGGCTTCTGCCTCGTTTTCTCCGCTTGCCAGCGCCTCCAGGAGTCGTTCGGTTTCCCGGAGACTACTTAGACTGCTTCCGTCGTCCTGGTCGCGAGTTTGCCGTAACCGGAGAGATTCCTCCGCGACTCTCCGGATCTCGTTGGAGAACGAACGATCCGAGCGAATTTCCTGCGCTGCTTGCTGGAAAGTCTCACGCCGTCTTTGCCGTTCGGCGATGCGTCGAGCTCGGTCTGTGACCAAGTCGTGCGTTGGTCTAGTCATCCATTACCGTCGTTCGCTGCGAGAAAGCAGGAATCGTGGTCGCCAAAACTGTGTTATTCGCTTAGCCGGACAAGGCCTAACACAAGGTGTCACGGAGACACTTCACCAAAGGGTGATTATGGCATAGGATTAAGATTCAACGATTACACCGACTTACGTAAGTTACACGATTAGATTGCTTCGGTTAATTACACGCGTAAGATATAACAGTGATTACAGAACGGAAATCAAGACAGAAGTATAAACATCATAATCTCTATTAATTATCCGCTGTCATTACAACAGGGTCCGGCCTTTTAAATAGGTTTCCGACCCGTAGTACAAAACGGTGCTTCTCGCACCTATTCGGGATCCGTCCGGATCTGGAACGGCATACCGTTTCCAGTCCGTCCGTCCACACTATGCTCATTTACAACCATATCTAATTAATTCCTTCACTCCGTATTTTGGACTCCTTGCCGGCCGGTAACAATATCTCGACTCCTAATCACCTTCTTGTCGATTTGGTCTCATAGGTGATACCCGAATTCGTCTTCGTCGTAGCCAAGAAATAGACATAGTCGGCTCTTGGGATCAAATTTCCCCCTCTGGTCCTTAGCTATATGCACATAGGCCAGGCAATCGAACACCCTCAGATGCCAGTATGACACTTCCTTGTCGAACCACACCCTTTATGGTATGTCACCGTCTAGTAGTACCGAGGGAGACCTAGACACTGTTTGGTACCATTCGTATACGTCTTACATGTAAACGATTGTCATCAACGCCTCGGCCCAATATATCTTCGACAACTTTGCATGTGCCAGCATACTTCCGACTCTTTTCATAATAGTCCAGTTCATTCTTTCAGCTAGCCCGTTCAATTCCAGTGTCTTTGGCACTGAGCCCATTCAATGATTTGCAATACTCTTTGAATTGCCCTCTGTATTCGCCTCCATTATCGGTCTGGACCACTTTTAGCTTCTGTATGGATTCCCTTTCGGCCCTCGCTTGGAACTCTTTGAAGACGGACAACACCTAGTCCTTTGTCTTCAATGTGGAAACCCACAACTTCCGGCTATAGTCATCAATGAAAGTCACAAAGTATTATGCATCGGTATGTGACTTTGCATCAACTAGCACACATCCGTATGCACAAGTTCTAGTGCATTCTTCGTCCTCATTGGAGGCCTAGGGCGAAAGGCAACCCTGTTTTGTTTTTCGACCAGGCAGTCGACACATTTATCTAGATGCACATTCTTCACCTAGTTTGGCAAGAGTTCTTTTTCGGCTAGCATTTGTATTCCCTTCTAACTCATGTGGCACAACCTCTTATGCCACAAATCTTCAGTTGTTTCAGTTGTTACGTTTACCTTGTTTCGGATCAGCCGCGCATGCATCATGTATAATATATTTGGCTTCTTAGCCCGAGTCACGATCATGTTCCCTTTGCAAAATTTCTAGTGTGTGCCGCTTCAGAAGTTACCACTATAACCTTCACCATCGAGCTGTTCAGCCGATATAAGATTTAATGTGATATTCGGAACATGGCGCATATCCTTCAACATCATTCTGCAGCCTATCGAGATCAACAACCATACATTCCCAATTCCGACGATCTTGCATGCACCATCATTTCCCATCTTCACGTAGCCATAGTCACCGCACGTATACGATGAGAAACATTCTCTATTGGGGGTCAGGTGAAACGACACACCGGAATCGATCACCCATGTCGATTCTTCGCCAAAGAGATTTACATTGTTCTGTTCACTAATGAACAGAAGCTCTTCTTGAGTCGCGACGATGGCTGAGGTGTCCTTGATGTCTAGAATCTTCTTCGGTTCAACACCATCATCTCCCCCTTTGTCCTTTTGACAATGTCAATAGTTCTTCTAGAAGTGTCCTTGCTTCCCACATTAGAAGCACGTGGGCCTTCCCTTCGACTTTGACCTCGGTCTGGACTTGTCCCGATTCTGGGGACTTCTATTCCAGCCTCTCCCTCGGTTTATGTCACCTTCTGTGACTAAGGCCTTTGGGTCGGAAATGGACTCTTTGTCCTTCCGGCGAGCTTCCTCGTTTAACAAGCTCGACTTCACCATCTCTAGGGATAGATGTTGAGTAATCGTTGCGGAATAGGTCACAATAAACGAACTACGCGTTGAAATACGAATTACATAAAATACACTAGAAAGATAGGATAACAAATGTACACAGAGATTTACGTGGAAACCCTAAAACGGGGAAAACCATGGGAACAAATTCTTCACTATGTCTAATGGATATACAATACCGAGAGGAATACAACACTTTGTCGAGTGCATCAGCCGCACAGGGCTCTTCACGTCTGATGTTACACACACAACTATGGCGCGGCTCTCTCACACACACACACTCTCTCTCTCTACACACTGTTCTATTCTACAGTTCTAACTCTATTCTTTTTACTCTTTTTTTACACACTAAGAGTTTGCCCTAGTTGCATATATACTTACGCAACTTTCTAGTTATTTACATGCGTAGCCCTCATGGGGTGCACACTTAGACTATTTACAAATTATAGTCTCCCGAGTTGGCTATTTACACAATTCCAGTTGTCAATTTTTCGGTTGTCGATTGAGTTACCTATCCTATCAACTCCAGTTGATCCAGTTCGTGCTCTTCCCATTCGGAGGAACTTGTTTCCCAACACCAATCACTACCTCATGTCAACGGAAATTGATCAAAATACCCCCCCAAAATTACAATATCTCAAAATACTTAATGTATTATCTTTTACAATACAAGTCTTCTTTTCTCTCTTGATGTGACCTCAAACGTAAGCCTTCAGCACATTGAGGAAATGCCAACATTAGAAGATGGAGGAGAATCATGGTTCTCATTAGGTGGGTCTACAACAAGGGCTATGGCATCAAGAACTTTCCACTCTCATGAGATCCTAAACCTCTAGAAGGAACAAGGTATTGGAAGAATATTGATGGATCATACATCGAGAGCCTCTTCCCACTTAGACATTCACAAGCTCTTACCAGATGGATCCATAGCTATATAAAGGTACATGTCCCACATCGCTCACAAAGCAATGGGTTGACTGAGAGTTTTCTCCCACCAATTATAGATGAAAGAAAGATGAAACCTTTGAATACCTAGGGCTCACTAGTTTAGTAAGGTATGGAAAGAGAGGTCAAGAGTGACAATCACTTTGTATGCAAAAGCTTGACTTATAAATACTTTATAGAGAAGTATGTCATTCTTCGTTGAGTACATGTAACACTACCATTCGATAGGTTATGGGGAAGGTTGGCCTACATCAATTTGGCAAAGCCTACCTCAAGCTTTTGAACCACAACAAATCTATCCTTCACACATCAATATCGTCATCAATAGGCGTGTGCCTACACTACCACCATGTTGATGAATCAACATTTTGCCATCAAAGAAATGATGATGCCAACAAAGATAGTGGGTGTTGGAACCATCACCTCGTCACTAGAGATCTTTGTCTTGTTCTACCACACCATGTCCCTGCACTGGTATTCATCCAAGACATGACAGTGATGCACTTCATGCTTGTTGACCAATGTCATGGATAATTACCAATTGTAAAGCCACATTGTGCACCAAGACCATTATCATGAATATTTAGGAAAAGTAAGCTTTTGATTTTTTTTCACATAGGTAATGTAAATTTCAACTAAACTTGGTCTCAAGACGTTAATATTTCTCTCTCTCTCTATCTCACACACTAGAGTTAGCTTACCTTGTTAGACCACTAGCCCTACTACATATTGGGTTTGACACCCAAATTTCTCACTTAGCTATTACTCCATACATATCCTCTTAATTTATTAAATGCCACTTTGAAATGCAGGGGGTTGAACCCATGACCTTATGGTCTCCATTGGACAACCTTACCAAATTAGTTGTCTCTTGTTTACTTCTTATGGTAAAGAAAAGCACAAAATACTATTAATTGTATATAAAATCTTCTTAGTCTCTCCTCTACCTAGCTATCTATATGTAGGGAGAGGGAAGTCCTCTAAAAAAGCCAATAGAAAACCTGAAATATTATATGCAGTTCATGAAATGATCCCCACATACTCTAACAGAAATTCCACATAAGAATGCCTTTGAACTTCTTCATATATAGAGGGGAGAGTTGTTTTGCGAGAATGCCCAACACTAGAGGGCCATATCTGTGGTCAAATTCTCTACTATTTAGGGTTTTGCAGCGCACGAGAACAAAAGCCTCCACAATTTCTCAGCTCCATTATTAATTTCCATGTGCTATGATGCTCCTTCATGGAAGCTTGTCAGTGCAAGGATCGTCTTCCTCTCTATCACTGCCCAGAACACCGTCTGAGCTTCCCTGCAGAAACAGAGTAAGCTCCCCTCACACCACGCAAATTTGTATGAGGCTTTCCTCATTAGATCAAAGCAATAGTAATCAAATTGTTCAAAGCAGCCAAAACCATGGGAATGATTTAGCTCCATCTTTGGAGAAATCCATGGATTGTTGTAGAAATGCATTGACAGTGCCTACATCAATGGAGGAACAAGTTATAGTGAAAACAAACAGGGCACATCAGGATGTGGTGGATGAAGAAAATCCTACAAATTGGGAGAACCTTAGCTTAGAAGGATCAATTTCCCTTTTAGAGAAAGGAATTCGTCTGTCTCCCCAAACTTTGGTTAAGGAAATTACAAACATATTACAGAAATGCAGAAAGAAAAAGAGCCCATCATATGCATCAAGACTGTATGGATATATGCGTAAGAATGGGATTGAAAATCACCCAATACTAGGACATCATCTTATTTGGCTGCTCAGTGAGGTGGGTCATATGTGTGATGCAGAATATGTATTTTCAAGAATGTTTTATCGAGACACTGGTTTATGGAATTTGCTCATAACAGGGTATGTTAGATATGGTGAGCCTCGGAAAGCACTCATTCTCTACCGAAAAATGCCAGAAAATGATACCTCAAACCTTAGTCCACGTGTTTATGCTGCCTTGCTGAAAGCTTGTGGTGAACTCAAGGATCTTAAAGAAGGGCACCACATACATATTGATGCTTCTAAAAGAGGGTTGTTGGAGAAAGAAGCTGTTGTTGGGAATTCATTAGTTAGTATGTATGCTAAATGTGGCGTGCTTGAAAAGGCGCAAAAAGTATTTGATGAACTTCCAGTTCAAAATGTTGTCTCTTGGAATGCCCTTATTGCAGGATATGCAAAACATGGTTATGGTGAAGAAGCGTTAAAATGTCTTGAACAAATGCAACTTGGTAGTATCATTCCTAATTCAGTTACTTTTATTTGTAGCTTCAAAGCTTGTAGTAGCATAGGTGCGACAAACAAAGGCCGAGAAATTCATGCTGAAGTTGCAAGAAGGGGTTTGTTAGAAAAGGATGTTAGAATTGGAAGCTCATTATTGGATATGTATGTGAAAGGTGGATTCCTTTCAGAAGCTCAGGAAGTGTTTGATAGGATTCCCATCAAAAACATCTACACATGGAATACATTGATTGCAGGATATGCCGAGCATGGATATGGTGAAAAAGCATTACTCTGTTATGAAAGAATGAGGTCGAAGAACATACATCCTGATGCCATTACCTTCTCTTGCTGTTTAAAAGCTTGTGGAAATGTAAAAGCCATAGACAAGGGCATAGAGATACATGCAGAGGTTGAGAAAAATGGATTATTAAGGAAGGATCTTGTCGTTGGAAGTGGGTTGATCGATATGTACGCCAAATGTGGTTTTCTTGTAAAAGCTCGAGAAGTGTTTGAAAATCTTCCTTCTCAAGATGTGGTCACATGGACCACCTTAATATTGGGTTATGCGGAACATGGCTATGGTGAGGAAGCACTGAACTCTTTTAATAGAATGCAAGTTGAAGGTATTTGTCCAAATGCGGTCACATTTTTGTGTTGTTTGAGAGCTTGTGGAAGCATAGGAGCTGTAAGAAAAGGCCTAGAAACACATGCTCTGATTTCTAGACAAGAATGGTTAAAAAGAGACTTGGCTTCTGGTGGCACCTTGGTTGCAATGTATGCAAAGTGTGGTTTGCTTCCACAAGCACGCGAGGTTTTTGAGAAACTTCCAGTGCGAGACGTAATCTCTTGGAACTCCCTAATAGCAGGGTATGCCCAACTTGGCGAAAGTGAAAATGTGTTCCTTCTTTTTGAAAAGATGATAGGAGAAGGCACAGTTCCAAATATCATCACATATGTTATACTACTTAATGTGTGCAATCACAGGGGTTTAGTAGATAAGGGACAAATATTCTTTGAGGGAATGAGCAAAGATTATGGTATTGTTCCATCTCTTGAGCATTATGCTTGTATTATCGATCTATTTGGACGTGCCGGACAACTAGAGAGAGCCATAGAAATGATAAGAAATATGTCGGAAAGTCCTGATCTTGCAGTGTGGCTCACTTTACTGGGTGCTTGTAGAAAGTGGGGAGCTGTAAATCTTGGCAAACAAGTCTTTGAACATGCAATGCAGTTGGATGAAAAACATCCTTCAGCTTATATATGTATGACTAATATCTTTGCAGATGCCGGCATGGAGGAAGATGCAAAGAACATTGAAGCCATGAGAGTGCAAAAAGCATCCGTTGTTGAAACTCAAATATTGTTGTCAGGAAGATGACAACCATTTGACATAAATAAATTTCTTGGATGTTTCACAAACAATTATATATATTGACACTGAAAGCCTTTGCTGTAGATTTGCCAAAAAAAATGAAGGAATTAAAATCCTTGGGTACCAGAAGACAATAAATTAGATAAAGCAAACTGCTGTACAAATTTAAATTTAAATTAATTCTTTTTAACAAAGGCGAAAATCCAAGTCATGCCACAATTTACCTTTACAATTTCATATTGTTGATTCACTTTAATGTCACGGAAATATGAGACTTGTTTCTGATGGTTCAATAAATTGTCTAAAGATTAAGAAAAGCGAATATGCATTTTGTGAATCAAATTACTAAATTGAATTGATTTGGTCATATATACACTTTCTTGGGTCTTTTGATTCTTCCTTTGACTCTTCCTTTGACCAACATTTAGGTTCATGGAGGATAACAATATTGTGTTCCATTACAATACAGATTAAATCTACAAAATAATGAGGCATCATGACTGTTCCATCTTTCCTAATGTTGAGCAACAATAAAAATAATGTTCTGAATATGGTGAATAACAAGTGCGAGTGAGTGCCTCCTCTTGTGACAATGCATTTGCAAATAGCAAAGTAATGAACTGCAATCTCAATCTCTGATTATACTCGGCTATTTGACTTTGCCCAATGAAAAGTAAAACATTTCACATTCATCAATTATCTCAGAGATCCAAATACTGAAAATAATCAAAGTTACAATGATTAAAACAACCTGGTAATACAAAAAGCCCTTGTTGTCTCTACTACAATACTGATGATCTTATTGGAAGGAAAACCTTTTAATGTGTTATGAGACCGAGTGACATTAAGGCAATTCATTCCAGGACAATAAATTCATCGAGCTTATTGTGAAAACGACCAAAATAAATTTTCCTTTCACCTCCATACATGATGTGATACATTGAAAAACACATCTCTCATTCTTCAATTCAACTACATACCCAATATCAAAGACAGCCAAACATAACCTTGTTTGATGAGAGGATAAAAATCAGGGTCCTTCAATGAAAACCCTTTAAACGGTTGACAAAAGTTTCCAGTTAATGATGCCTAGAATTTCAATTTAACAACCCAAATCACTTCAACAATTGTGTGTGTAAATTATCGGACATCCTCCCCAATCAATACACAGAAAAAACATGTCCCATTTGAAAAGTTTTGGTATTTTAAAGTCACTACCACATGCAATCCACCACCATTGCTTGCCAAAACTAGCATTCACATGGAATAGATCATGAGATTGGCATCTTGTGTCCAAAATTTATTGTCAACATCGTACACATCGAGTAATGTGCCTTGAGCACAATTGTATGAGGAAGCTCAATGCCAATTACAACTGGACAATGGTTTCTCAAAGTACTTCTTGAGCAACATGTGGATCAAGCAGGGTGTGCACTCTCCCCCGCACTAATAAACTAGAAGAAATAGTAAACAACATTGTAGAAGGAGAAGGATTAGATGACTAAAACTTATGCAAGAGTTTATGTTTTATACTAATATGCTGTCAAATTCTTTGTTATTCTCATTTAACATGAATGCTATGCAATACTCACTTGGTATACTGGAAACATTTTCTCAAATCAACAAACTAAATGTTAATGGTGACTATTATGGCTTGACCTAATGATGAACAAAAGAATAAGAGATTAAGGAGAAGAATGTATTAGGCGGGGCTTAACCACACTCATCACCCTCAAGTAAAGGGCATGAAACAAACATAAAGTACTATTGGTATCCCAAACCACCTATTCTTACCTTATGTTACACTTTAGTTGTTGAAATAATGGATCTCAATGAAGAGAGCTTAGCCTCACCTAAGTGTCTCAAGATGTTCTAATGGAACAGTAGTTAGTCCGCTTTATATAGCTCAACACCTAAAGCTCCTCGACCACCACATGTTCCAACCTATCATTAGTCCTCATGGGTTTGTCGAATATGACCCCAATTCCAAGGATAATTGACTATCTTACCCTTAACTCATTAAAATTATATATAGAATTGGTTTGTTAGATTATGCATTTAATAGACAAAAATGATGGCAATACAACTAAGAAACTACTCCACACTTACATAAAGTAAGAACTATTACAAGTGGTGCAAAGCTTCAAATATCTTGATTTGAACATGCATTGCTAAACAAGTGGAATGCATGCTATGGGTATATACTCCAAGCAAATTGAAATAGTCATTTTATGTTTGAGAATCATTGTGCCCAAAGTGATACCTCAAGGATGGGAATTGAGATTGATGTTATTCAATGCTATGGTTGTCCCAGGTGTTGCTTTATGGAGTGGAAGTGTGGAGTAGTACTATATTCCTTGGTGCATGGAATCAAATAGATAAAAATTCAAGAACTGTTCTTATTTATAAAATCAAGAAGTAAATTCTCAATCAAAAAACAAATCCTCAACATCCTACCTTGTCGTAGTCCTTATAAGAAACATGCGTTGGCTGGTCTCTAGCACTTCTTCGAACTTGCTCACACAAGTTAGGTGTTGAGTTAGCATCACAAAATCATTACAAGTATGAGAATATGCAATGAAAACCAAGTGGAGGATGAATCAATTATTTTTAGCATTCTTAGCATACAATGTAATTTGTGAGAAGTACAATGACTTGTTAGATGGGCATGATAGTTTAATTGTCATACCCCAGTCTCCATCAAGAAGGGGGAACACATATATGTGTGCATTATTTTCACATAGGGACCTTTTTCTATAGAGTAGCAAGCCCCCTTCTTAAGAAGGAATCACATATAATATGATATATGTTTATTCAATCCTATAGGTCAAAATTGGCCTCCTCATGAAATATAAAAACTATGTGCAAATTATGTCCATGACCCCAGTGTACAAAATAATCAAATATATGTAATGACCGAGTCAAATATCTTTGCCAACATGCTAGACATATGATGATGGTAAAAGATATTGATAAACACTAATTTATGACCATGGAATGAACCTTTGTTAATCAACCCATGTTTTGAGTAACACAATAAGGAGTAATGAATTAGATGGCATATCATACATAATTACACATGTATTGCGAATGGGACCTCAGGCGCACTTCAGCCTTATATTGAAAACAGAATTTCAAAATGGTAGATGTTCATGTATATCATGCACTGGAGCTATAGCCTCATAGTACACTGTCTCTTTTCCAACCATGACAAAGAAAAGCCATCCGTGTTTAAATTTGCATGAAGGCATGTGAAGTTCAAACTTTTGATGTCAAATTCATTAACCATTTAAAAATCATTTTGGCAAGTTCTCATTCATAGTGGAACTCTTTGAATATATGATGTCTATGTAGTGGTACTTCTAAGGTATAGTATACAAATAATCTTTCCCCTCTGCTTCAGATGGAAAATCGATGAACATGTTAGACATCAAGACGAAGGCTGATGAATGTTTCTCATTCATACCCATTGCATTATTAAATGCATGCTGGCCCACCTCAGCATTTCCCCATCTTTGACAAGCTCCTAGAAGGATACTCCAAGTGACAACATTAGGTTCACAAGGCATCTTATCCATTATGACTATAGCTTCATCAAGCTGACCTGCACGTGCCATAAGATCGAGGACGGAATTATAGTGTGTAAGATCTGGTACAATTCCATACTCATTGCCCATATCTTGGAAATAACCCAGCCCTTTTAATACTAGACCTGCATGACTACATATAGTAAGGACACTAAGAAATGTAATCCCATCGGGTTGTATACCTTTTTCTATAAGTTGGCCGAGCAAGTGAAAAGTTCTTTTAAGTTCTCCTTGAGATACATATCCTGCTATCAAAGATGACCATCCCAGAAGATCACATTGAGGCAGTTGATCAAACACATACTGAGCATCTACCATGCTCCCACATTTACAATACATATCAATAACTGCATTCAGAACTGTAAATTCACAACAAATCGATCCTACGTTTGTATGAAGTTGAGCATGGATTCGTTTGCCCGACCTTAAATTGGCAGTTATCCCACATGCTTTTAGAGTACAAATGGATGTAACGGAATTAACCATAACACCTTGTTCTTGCATTTGTGCATAAATTACAAATGCTCTCTCGCTTTCACCTTGGTCTGCAAGACCCATTATTGCAGAATTCCACGAAACTACATTAGGAATCACTCTTTGTATTTGCATCTCTTCCAAGCACTTTAAAGCTTCTTCATAGAACCCACATTCAGCATAACCAGCCATCAATGCTGTCCAAGTAACCACATCTCTAATGTTCAAGTCATCAAAGACTTCTTTTGCTTCCAAAATCCGCCCACATTTTGCATACATATCCACCAAAGAGCTTGCAAGAAAGGCATCGTTTTCGTACTCTTCTTTAATAATTTCCACGTGAATTTCTTGTCCTATGCATATCAAACCAAGACTAGCACATGCTTTCAAGCCACAGATATATGTGACAACACTAGGAATCATATCCATTTGCTTCATTTGTTGGAAAGATATCAAGGCTTCTTTGTGAAGTCCATGTTCTATGAACCCACCAATGAGTGAATTCCAAGATACAGAATCTCGAAAGTTTAATCTATCAAATACATAATGAGATTCCAGAATCAAACCGCATTTAGCATACATGTCCACGAGGCTATTTCCAACAAACCCATCGTTTTCAAGGCCATATTTGATTATTTCCATATGTATTGCTTGCCCTTTCCAGGTGGACCTAACCTTAGAGCAACCTCTAAGAAGACCAGGGTATGTGTATATGTTAGGGCAAACACCATCTTCTTGCATGTCATGAAAAAGGGAGAAAGCTTCATCAAATCTACCATGGTGGATATAACCATGGATTATCGATGTCCATGAGTACTCATTGCGATGTGATAACCGATTGAAAGCTCGATGGGCTTCTGATATGCTCCCACACTGAAGAAACAGAGGGATGAAATGGTTGGAAATAGCATCAGATGAATCCAACCCATAGAAATGAGCATGAAAATGGAGGTTCTGGGCATGGAGTAAAGATTTCTCTTCTTTGCATTGATGAAGCTTTGGGAAGAAACCGTGCACAGAAGGTAATAATTCCATGGTCTATAGACATTATCTTTTCCTTTTGATGATTTCTGGAGGAACAGAGATAGATGAGTGGAAATGGACATTTACCAAAATGCCCTCCCCCCAACCCCAAAACATATACCCCTAGAGTTTCTGGAACTCCCAGATTACCCTTCATCTTTCTTGAGGGCGGCATCCGCTTGTTCACTATGGTTGATCGACAACCCTAGACACTCTTGTGAATGTATGAGAGCTTGATTGTTTCTGCATATGGGCGAGTCATCGGTAACCTTGCAATTTTTGGCGATATGAGAGTTCTTAAATTGACACCCAACAAACCTGAACCAGTTCACAATGGTTGATCCACACAAACCTAGACACTTGTGAAATGTATGAGATCTTGATTGTTTCGACATATGGGCGAGTTATCGGTAACCTTGCAAATCTTGGTGCCCTTAGAGCTTTGGCATATTGACACCCAAGTAACAAACATATGAGAGATCTCAGTCGTTGGATTCACCTCCAAAAGATATCCTTGTTAACTTCTTCTGTTTGTTGCATGGTCGATAAGATCTTGCCAAACCTACAAAATTCCAAGTCTTGTGGTTTGAGATATGAAACCCCGATCTTATTCTTTATCCACTATTTCAGTTCACTCCGCATGCAAACTATGTTTGACCCAAAGAAACATAATCCAGTTTAGAGGTTGATCCGACAACCAAACCCTTCACACAACATTGTGTTGAGTAGTTGGGTCACTCATGTCCCCACCTAATGTCCATGCTTTGTTTTTATCCTTATGTATGAGGTCGTCAACATTTGTACGACTAATGAAATCTCCATGCATATAGATGATAGACCGTCAAGATCTTGTTGAATATTTCATATGAAATCATCATTCAATTCGCGTGGGATATTTATGAACCCACGTGCCAATAATAGTAAAAGGGGGGAGTGTACATCAAAAACGTCAATCATGATACATATTTCTATCCTCAATCAACCAACAATAAGTCCTTATTATACTAGAAATGGCATACATATTGTTTCCACCGCTTGTGTTGGTAACACAAACAATATATGAGAACATAACTACAATCATTTTGTCACTTAGGAACCGCCCTTCTTCATATAACCATGCCACTCAAAAGGAGGGATCCAGATGGCATTTGGTTTTATTAACTTGATTATGACAATGTTTATACTCCTCTAGAAACCATGTTAGAAGGGTGATTCGAGGGGAGTTTCGTTATGTAGAAAGCAATGTCAATTAAAGAAAAAAAACACTATGAACATATGTTTTTCTTTTCTTTTCCTGAAAAATATCCTTTCATTAGTGATGAACAATTATTACAATAAAAACTGACCTACCATCAAGCTACCATTGATCTGATGCATTATTCCTTAGGTCCCATCCCTCAAGGATAAATAGTATGAACACTCCACCACTCCTTAGCCAATCTATGTGATTGGTGGTGGGAACAACCATACTGGTGGTGCTAAGCACCATTTAGGTCTGGAATTTTGTATTGTGAGAAAAGGGGCCTTCTTCCAATATGCAATAAATTTGAGACGTTGCAACACTGTAGTATCTGTGTCACCTTTAATATCCTCATACCGCCCTTTCAAGGTATGTATCATCTCCATCCAGACATTCTGTACACTTTCCACTGGATGAACAATAGTATTACCAAACACCTTAGAACACCTGGCAGTTCAAATAAACCACATTGTGGTGGTGCATAGTAGCTCCCATACTTCTTGCATTGTCTCTAAAATATAAGGAGCCTCCATTTGACTTCGTTGCACCACCATTATCATTCCTCTTTGAATTCTAATAATCGTGTCATTTGGACATGCCTCATATGGCCACATCACTTGTGCCACTATATCCCATACTACCATACCCCACAAAAAACTGCAATTCCTAAACATACAAGCAAGAACTCGGAACACTCGTCTCCAAACTTGCTGTGCAGCATGACATTCCCACAAGCAATGTTTCAATGTCTCCATTTGACAACTACAATAGATGCATGCGGTCAGTGCAGTTGATTGTTGCAACCATTGGCCAATTGGTAATGCTCTATGTATTACTAGCCATTGGAAGACATTTATTTTCATATCTTGCTTCCTTTTCCATAATGTTCTCCAAAACTTTCTTAGAAATTCGGATGTGATCCCTTGATGGGTCCAAAATTGACTAGCTCGTGGTGTAGTCCTACGTTGAGCTGCCAAAATGTGTCGTCCAATCTTAACTGAGTACTGAAAAAAACCACACTTTTTTTCCGCATGATCAAAAGGATCTTTCCACCAAAATTCTCCCGGATCCCATTGCAACCTTATCAAAGGTTTCCACTATGAACATATGTGTCTTGAGTGACATGAATTCAAGAGGAAAGGACCCAAAACTTCCTTGATACATGCAAAACATGTTTATTTATATATTTGAATTACGCGTTATATAGGTTTTCTCACTACACAAACAACTATGGTGGAGTTATCCCTTTCAATCAAACTTTGTTGTGAAATTCCTATCGAGTACAAATTTGAGGATGAGTGGGCATCATTTTGATTGGATAATGATTTTGAGTCTGGATATATGCAAGATGTCAATGGGCAAGATTGATGAACGAGCAATAATTTAGTATCACGAATATAAGCACAATCTCATGTGTAACCATTTTTTGTTTTTCATCACTCATGTGTGCATAATCTCGAGTGTAAGGTGTATAGTATATATATAGACCCGGGTTTTAGTCGGTTCTTGCAATTTAGAAAGGATTGTTGGATTTGATCCCCATTGCCATGCACACTTTGCAAAATAAGTGGACAAAATCAATAAAAAAATGAGTGAATGTTTGCCACGTGTAAAGGAGAGGATTTTCATAAGCAATACTATCAAGGGAGTCTCATATCACATTCATTGATGTATCATTTTTTTAGAGCAAATTGTTAATGTGGATGATACAAATCTGAAAAATATGAAGAGTTTTTATAACGGGACATAAACATAAATAAAAACCCATTTGCCTAGGACCCTTTATGCTAAAAGCCCAATATTTACCACTATATCATGTTAAATAAGGGAATTTCAAGAAACTAAACTCGTGAAACAACAAACTATAAGTCATGAGGACATATCGAAGATATCTCATATGGTTTATAAAGCCAATGCTTTCCACGTACAGAGTGCCTCATTCAATAATGACTAATTTTGGAATCAACATTGTTGTTATGTTTTGCAAGTCCTAGAGTGAGCAACAAATTGGAGAGTGTTGGGGAAGTACATATATGTTTCAATGAGATTGGACATAAAATAATGATCTATCATAAGCGCACTAGTGCGGCTAACATGAATATATAAACATGTTGCTCCCCATGTGGCCCTAGGCATGCATGTATGTATGATGTACGATGTATGGTCATGATGTATGGTGTATGATGTACGATGTATGGTCATGATGTATAGTGTATGGTGTATGGTGTATGATGTATGATGTATTATGTATGGTGTATGATGTATGATGTATGATGTATGATGTATGATGTATGATGTATGATGTATAATGTATGTATGAATGTAGGTATGTGTGATGTATGTATGAATGTATGTATGTGTAATGTATGTATGTATGTATGTATGTATGTATGTATGTATGTATGTATGTATGTATGTATGTTTGTATGTTTGTATGTATGTTTGTATGTATGTATGTATGTATGTATGTTTGTTTGTTTGTATGTATGTTTGTATGTATGTATGTTTGTATGTATGTATGTATGTTTTTATGTATGTATGTTTGTTTGTATGTATGTTTGTTTGTATGTTTGTATGTATGAATGTATGTATGTATGTATGTATGTATGTATGTATGTATGTATGTATGTATGTATGTATGTATGTATGTATGTATGTTTGTATGTATGAATGTACAGGCATATACCTGGCAACAAACAGAAACAATATATGTATGTACATATATATGAGTAGACTAGAGAGCATATACTGTATAGTAAAGGTATGCAAACAGTAAGGAATCTAATGCCATGTCTTGCTTGAATTGGGCACAAGGGACGAAGAATCAGAGGAGGAGGAAGTGTAAGTTTCATATGTTTCCCTCCTCTGCTCATCCACAAATCTTTTCAATCAGAAATCCTGGTGTTTCCTCTGTTTTTGTCGTCATAACTTTCTGTTTCTGATCTGTAAAACACCCCCCTGAGTATTTGAAATGCCCTCAACTGGATAAGTACCCGAAATACGCATTCCATTATCAACATTTTGGTATGGCTGTTTTGTTAGTGGAAGGATTTCGTGCTAGAAAAACTAGTCTTTAGTTAATTGCATTTGGTTTTCCATGGAAAATGATTGCATTTTTCCATGGAAGAGGATAATGTGAAAGCGAAGAATTCTCCATGGGACAGAATGATGTTAAAGCTTGGAAACTTAGAGCTCGATTTCCATGGAAAATGATGATTTGAAAGCTAAATTTGAATGGAAGATGATGATGTTAAAGCTTAACATGCAAAACCAGCTTTCACACAACAATGATGCCATCATCCTGGATTCAAGGAAACTGAAGGGCAAGAAATTTCTAGCATAAAACTGTGCCAAAAAACTCAGATCCAGGTCTCTCACAATCATCGTCTTTGTCAATGCAATTGCTCTCGTAAAAAATTGAAGTCTCGAGTTGCTTTTTCATATACACAATTTGAGTGATCAACACCAAAAAACAGCCTGAGAAAGCAATCTTTCCCACTTAGAATGTGACAAAGAAAGATGGTTTAAGGAGGTGAACATGTGATTTTCAGAAATGGAAAGTTGAAACCAGGAAGGATGAGGTAGTGGATAGCATTGATGTGTTATTGTTTTTCAATGAGGATGATGTTCTAGATTTTCGCAAATGGAAATTTGGGATCAGCATGAATGCGGTAGTGGATAGTTTTTGTTCTTATCGTTCCTTCAACAAGGTTGATTTCTTAGATCTCAAGAAATGAAATGCTGAGATAGCCAAGAACAAGGTACTGAATTATACTGTTGCTTTAATATCTTCTTTTGACAAGGTTGATTTCACTAGGTAGTAGGAGATCACAATATTTTATCAGAAAATGAGGAATTAAATAGAATGATCACGTTTACTTCAACCAATCAAAATGAAGATCTTGAAAATACACTAAACAAATGCAAGGACATGTTTGAGATGGAACACAATGCCCTTGTAAAGGAAAAAGATGATCTTGAAAATGTGTTGATCCATAGTAAAAACAGTCTCAAAGGGATCCAGAAGAACATCCTAGAGCTAGAAAGGGTGAAATTATCCTTGGAAATGGAAATAAATAACCGTAGAAATGCTCTTGAAAAGACATCATTGGAGCTTTTTAATCTTAAAAAGGAGATGGATGCTCTTGAATTTGATCATAGTAGTTGGAAAACTGTGCTTGAAGAGGCCGAAAAGCATGCTAATTTATTGAATAGGGAGAGGCATAATCTTATGCTCGAACTAGAAAATCATCAAAAGACATTTGCAAAAGCTTATTGGGATTATATACTGCTGGAAAAGGAGAAAGATAAGCTTCAATGTAATTTGAATGAATCTGAGAGCAACATCAACATGGTATCTCGGAAAACAATGAACACCAAGAGCGAGAAGAGATATATAGAGGAAGCATATAACATACCAATAGTTGAGTTTGAGAAGAGTGAAGAACATGATTTTGCTCATCATGAGGCTTTGAAATTGGAGAAAGAACAAGAGATGGTATCAATCGAGAAAGAGTTAAGTGAAAAGAGGGATGATTTATTGAAGGGAAGTTCGACAAAAGATGTGATCATGGAAGAGATGGAAAGGAAAGACAATGTGGTTGAGGAGCTCAAAAAAGAGTTAAGAATTGTAAAGATTGAGCAAGAGGATATAATGAGAATGCTCAAGGATGAGACAAGCAAGAAGAGAGAAGGAATAGAAAAGCTAAATGTGGAGAAGGGCAGAAACAGAGCACTCGATGTATTCTTCGAGTCGGCAAAGCTCGAGAGGAGTGGGCTGATAGTTGAAATAGAGGATGAGAAGATGACAAAAGGAGCTACATTAGAAGAGATGAAAGCCATGGAAGATCATCACATAGAAAGTCTTGAAAATGACTTAAAAGAGACAAAAACAGAGGCGACTATACATGATGGGGATAGAGAAGAAAACGACATTTTTATGACGAGGACATATCGCAATAGCGGAGATGCCAAGTTTTTGTCGACAAATGCAGACAAAAAATTTGATGTCGAAGAGAGTCGAAGGGAAGATGATAAATGCTTGGTAGCTTTTCTAGACGAGAGTCTAAGTTTCAAAAATCTCCCGCCTTCGAATTCCAATGTTGCATCTAACATCGGCATCGAGAAAGAGATGATGACGTGGATGAGGCCCTTCTTCAGTGCTCATCATAAGAATGTTCCGGAAATAGCAAGCCTCTTGGTCGAGGTCGAGGTATTAAAACAAGTTGGGACCTCCACCTCCGATGCCCTCTGTGTGAAAAAGGCACACGTCTTTCCTCTATCCACAACAACGTTATGCGCTAGTGCTCTGGCTGCCCTTGGGCTGTTCCTCGCCTTCCTCAAGTTCCCAGGGCATAGACACACTTTGTGTTCATGATGGTTTTCATTATCATCTTGTCATATTGTGAAATGCACATAGCACAAAGGTACACCACGATATACACATACGTAGTGACACACATTTGTGGATTTGCGCAAATGACGAATTTCTAATTTTGCGGCAACACGTACATCGTACACATGTATGTATGTATATAAACAAAATGGTGAATGTCTAAGTTCGTGGCAACAAATGGTGAAGATGAGGTGTAACTCAAGACCTATGGTATCGATTGACTTCATGTTCCTCACCTTCCTCAAGTTCCCATGGCATAGACTGCTGCATGTTCATGATGCTTTTCATATCATCTTGTCATATACACATGTGTGCATGTACACAAATGGTGAACTTCTAATTTTGTGGCAACGCATACATCATACAAATATGTATGTATGTATATACACAAATGGTGAGGGTGGGGATTAAGTGAAGATCTGTGATATACACATGAACATAATTCACTATGTGGAATCCACAACCCAAATTACGTTATATTTTGCTCTATGAATTGTTGGACCATGTTTAAACACCAAGAATCAAATAAATTGCGTATTATATATCAACAAAATAAAATAAAATAAGTTGTTCAATAAATGCAATGCTTCCGAGGCGTTTTGTCTAAGGTACTCAACGGAATGCAATCCTTAATTTTGGGAAAAAAGAAGTTCATGCAAATTTGAACTTTTTGTGCTTGCTTAATATGATAAAATCTGAATTGATTTTTATTTTCGAGCATCAACTGTGCATTAGAAAAAACAATTGCACAATTTACAATTTACCTTCTTGATATATGTAAATGGCTGTGTCAATCTGATGCAAAGTTTTCCAAGATGATATGTATTGAGTAGGGTGGAGCATGATAAACATCATGGGAAACTTGCATTATGCCAAGTGCATGTAAAATATATTTTTCTTATTGAGAAACAATACCAAATGCACACTCATTTGGGTCTTCATCGTCATTACAAATAATGTGACCATGCTCAACATAATTTAGTAACTTTGTTCATATATGAGACGCCCGTTATAGCCTTGCCACCATCTATAGAGTCGCTATGGATACCAAATCTTCTTTCACACTCAAATTCGTAGCGTGAATTTGTTGTGCATTTTGTGGTGGGTGAACACTCCAATTTGAAGTGCTTATTAATGAGGTGTGATTTTCAATGGTGATTACATATTTGATTAATGATACTACTAATCAATAAAAAATGTATGCAAATAATATGTGCAAATAAGAACGGTTTATTTTTAACATTTAACTCGTGCTCAATTAGCATTGATTGACTGATTATTAGTTCACGTTCACTTCTTTTTTATGTGGGGCATGAAGCTAAATTTCTTGAACTACTATGACACTCTTCATATTAATCCTAAAGCATTTTAGGGTTTAGTACATGATATTTTCATATAATACTGGATCGGTTATATATTCATGTTGCCAAATTGTATTTGTGCAACATCACATACGACATACAAAAGGCAATTCTAAGAGATTCTCTCGTGACGAGTCTTATGAGGGAGGGGTCTTCTTTGATAGAAAAGAATTCTAACTCAATAACTTCTATTAAAGTTGTTTACACGCATCACGCATGGAATAATTTTTCTAAGAGCACATCATTAAGCTAGACATTTGTCACCCTACTTGAGCTACAATGACATTGACAATATAAAATTTGAAACATAAGATAATCATTCATACATATACAAGAGAAGTAGAAAAGGTATTTCTTGATACCTACAAACTATACATATTCACTTACGTATTTCACAAGGAAACATACACAACTTGATGAGTTCTTTGCATGGTTTTACGATAGTACCTTACATGTTTTCTGCAAACATCCTCGTTGAATTCTTTTTATATTAAAATTGGAAATTCAAGCGTGCATGTGTGTAGTACTCCTTGCATATTGGAATGTTTTATTATTGTAGGATTAATGTGATGGACCTTCCTATGAAGGTTAGACATTAAAGAAATTCACAATGCACGAAAAGTCTTAGACCATGTGGGGGTAGGCTAGCAATCGATAACTTCAGTTGTTAAAAGTTACAATGAATATATAGCCACTTACTTCATGTGTTTCACAATCATAGATATACAATTGGAAACTATCAGCATGACTACGAGTGACTGCACAATACATTATGTATTCTCTTGCATATTGCATGGTAACATATTTTCATGATGTTTCCATACAAAGAAACAAATATACACCAACAAGGCTACTTTTGTCGCAATTACATTGCCTAGATATCCCCATTGTCTTCGTTGTCATACTCTATTATTACTTTACAAAGGTTGTCTTTTAACACACAGGCATGCACATTACGTGTGTGAGGCGTTGTCTAGCGAGTAATATTCGGCCTTGTCTACATTAGAACAAAGATAATTGTTCCTCATCGACAATAGAAGCAGATTGGGCTCCCAAATAAAAGAAGTGGGCTCCATCGATTTATCGGATTATTATGGCCTACCTATGAAACAAGAGAGCCGTCTTTCACTTCGTGCATTTAGAGAGGCATAGGTAGGCTGGCGAACCTTCATTGATTGTACGGATTTTCGTAATTGGCAAAGCCTTAGCAACATCTTGATACCAGGAAGAGAGGAGGAAGTGGAGGATGGCCACATGGTGGCCTCCTCACATGTCCGCCCAAGGTTTTGGGTGTATTGGCCTGGCCGTCCACGTGGCGCCCAATGACTGCCCTCGGAGATAAACCCCAATGCCATGTAGGAAATCTGTCCCCGCCCTGGATGGCCGGCGTCGGACGAGCATGTCGAGCCCATCCACGTGGCACCCAATGATTGGGGCCGAAGATCCCCCCACGCCAGCGAGGATCAAAAGGATATCTGGACACGTGGCGCCCAATGGTTGGCTCGAGAGATTCCACATGGAAAAGTCTCTGTCTGTCTGTCTGTCTGTCCTGTCTGTTGTTTTGGGCTGTGCAGGAGGGGACTTCTTTCTCTTTTCCTCTTCTCTTTTCCATCTTGTTCTTCTGTTTGCCCAGAGGTCGCCATGGATTCTCTTATGGACATCCTTCCCCAAGACATGCTCGCCCTTTGCCTCTTTCGTCTTGAATCTTTCAAGGATTTGGCCATGTAAGTTCTAACACACACAGAGAGAGAGAGAGAGAGAGAGAGAGAGAGGAAGAGAGAAGAACAGTTGAAATGAAATGTCATAACGTGGCGTGAGAGAAAAAAAAGATGAAACGAGGGGGAGATAGAGATGAATGAAATGAGAGAGAGAGAGAGAGATAGAGAGAGATTATGATGATGATGATGATGATGATGATCAGAGAGTTGGAGATGGTTGTAGAATGTGTTTTAGGAGAAATGAAAATATGATGTAACAAAGATATGGAAAAGTAAGGTTTGAATCCCCATAACCTTCTGTCAATAACCTCTTAGGTTATCCCTAGGATAAGTTCATTACCAGATTGAATCCAGTAAACTTCCTGCAGGAGTGCCCCAACCAGTTGGTCTTGCTGCTAAAAATCCCTAATTTCAAAAGACACGATGAATCTTAGGAGGTTTTCAGCATGTCAGCATGTAGGCCCATGCACAACATCCAGAGCAGTGAGCAAATCCCAAAGTTTCTGCTGCAAAATCTTAGTTTCAGAAACCTTAATACCTGAAATATACAAACAACATTATAAAATACCCGCATTTTGATATCTGCAAACAGTAATAAGAAGCCCTAATTTCTCTAACTAAATTAGATGCCATAAATTACACAAAGGTAAGTAATTCTCCCTTCACTGTGTGATTAATGTGTGCAAAGATTTTGTGTTTACACAAATGTGAAACCTTGAAAATGGATTCTCAAGAAAAATGAGTAAAGGGACAGACAAGTTTAATCTTTGATGATTTCAATGAGGTTTTTAATTTTTTAATTCTCTTTTAAACAGGGCAAGTAGAGTTTGTAGAAAATGGAGAGAGGGTGTCCAATGTGCGCTCATGTATCGGAAAAAACTCAGCTTTTCGGGCTTACGAGTCGATGATGAGTGTGTGGTGAGAGTAGTGGAAGCTGCTTATAGCCTTACTGAGCTTGACATGTATCTCTCTTTGTCTTTCTCTTTTTTTTTTACCCACTATGTCTATGTTTTGCTTGTAATGTTCAACAATCATTCACATGTATTATGATATAAGACATCATTTACTAGGATTGCATTGACAGGGGCTTGTAATATTCAACAATCATTCACATGTATTATCACATAAAACATTTATTTACTAGAATTGCATTGGTAGACACTAGCACATACATATACACATGCGCACAATTTGGCTTGTATTCTTATGTTTCTGTTTTTCTGTCTGTTTTCAGCTCATCTAGTAGGTGGGGATGTAACATCACTGACACTGGGCTGAGGAAAATTTCCCTTGCAGCTTGCTGCCCAAATTTGACATGTATCTCTCTCTGGGGTGTCTCGGCAATAACTGACAAGGGTGTTATACAATTGGTATGCTCTCACAGCTTATTATATCTACATGTCTAAAAGAAAGTTTACAATCTGAGAGAAAAATGAAAATTATTATTATTGTCGTCTACGAGTCTGTAGTCTATGGCAAATGTCTTTGCGTGTAAATATATGTATCTATCTATCTATATATATATCCAATGTGTGTTTGTATTTGTGTTTCTATCTGTGTGTATGTTTCTATCTATATATGTATGTAGGCGTATGTGTATGCATGTACATTTATGCATGTATATACTCTTTGGGCCCCTTAACAACTTGGTAACCTCCCTAGAAGGCTATTGGATGTTTTAAGGCTAAATGAGAGCAATTTGTTGTGGAGCTGGTTTTCTTGTATTATATTAATGTTACAAAGGTTTAATACTTCTCTACTTAATTTAATACTAATTTGTTGATTTGCCGCATCCTCTTTAGGTATCCATGGCAGTCTCTTTAGAGCATTTAAACATTGGTGGAACATTCATCACTGATGATTCTATTTTTGCGATTTCCAAGTATTGTCAGAAGCTTAAGGTAAATTATTCTCAATGTATATTGGGATGTTTAGAACTTTACACATAATTTATCTTTCTTTCATATTTAAATAAAAAACATGAAGATCTCATTGTCTCTATCTCTAATGTGGTTAGATTAGATACTGAATCAGTGGAGAAATAAAATTATTGCTTAAGTTTTTCAAGAATGAATTAGGAGAACTTCAATGCTATATGAAAATGCGATCTTTTCGACGATAAAAGAGCATCTCTTGAACATGTGAATTTGTTGTTGCATAAGCATATATGATTAACACTATTATTGGAACTACACATTTTTATTTTACTGCGAACTAATGGGTTTTTTTTTGGGTACGTTTCCGTAGGTTTTGAATCTATGGGGATGTAGACATGTTACTGAGAAAGGGATTGTGATGTTAGGAAGTGGTTGTCCAAGTCTTTGTTCTATAAACGTGTGGGGATTGAGCATCCCATCTGATTATTACAAGTGCCTTTTATCAATGAAACCCCATCTCCAACTTAAAGCAGGATCTTCACGAGTTTCCGCACATAGGATGCAAATTGCTTATTGAGAGAAGAAATTCAAGTATATGATGCACCTTTGTATTGGATTGTATGTATATATGTATGTATGTATGTAAATATGTATTCTACAACTACACGAAATGGAAATGACAGCTTTGATAAACCATCTTCTACATTGTTCTTAGAACAAGCAACACAATATATGTATATCGATTTGAGGGGCAGATCTATCATAGGAATTTATCCCCTTATCAATATTCTTGTGTCACTTTGCAATAAAACCAACTTAGCATGTCTTTTTCCACTACCTAAACAAAAGAAGATAAATAATTGATCTCAAGGCACACCATGGAGAAGGCATGGGATGGAAATCCATGTTAAACATTTTAAATTTTCACTTTTCAATCAAAATAAAACCAAACTATTTGTTTAAGACCAAAAACATTTTAAATCCTTTCATTAATTGGACCTCATTTTATGCTTGCTTTATATTAACATTCATAAAGGAAATAGTTGTTTATAACATAGATGTTGTATCAATGACGATGAAACATGCAATTATCGCATTGCATTCACAATTGTAATGTAATATTAGGCTGGTTGCGTCCCACCTTAATAATTTAATGAAAGGAAACTTGATTGCATTTAGAATAATGATCTTATTTGGTCAACATAATTAAAAAATTTATTTGGCATACTCTTGAAGGCTCCATGGAGGGCTACAAGCAATGAATTTAGTTATCTCATGTTTGACCAATCTGCAAAGGCTTGATGGGACCTGCAAACAAAGAAATTAGTTATGTCATGCTCTAGTAATGGGAACCAAGGCTATTTGATTGTGTATTCATTTCCTTTTTTGTTTAAACAAAATTAGGATGAAATCATGTAGTGTATGGCATTCCTTACATTCCATATCAAGTACTTTAATGATACTTTTGTTGAAATCAAGTCTCAAGCTCTTTTGTGCCGTTAGAAACTTGGTTTTTTGGGATCCATTTAGTGAAAATACTTGATCATTGAAAAAGTTTAAAACAACAATTGAAAGCTCAACATTGTTTTCAAGGATAATTCTTCAATCTAAAAAATGGTACCGTCAAAATAATCACATTTCAATACATAATGAAAAGCTTGAATTTTGATCATCAAGAATTTTAACTATCATATTGACACATTAATCAATGTTTAGAAAATTACATATTGATTTATTTTCACACAATGATACATCATGATTGGAAAAATTAACTCAAATAAGTAAATTAACTTCAATCACATTATCATTGAACATGGATGTCCGGACATAATCGTGATGCACCTCCATGTGCCAACCACAATTATACATGATAACCCAGCCAACAGTTAGACATGATAAAGATGGCAACTTTCAATGTCACTTGTTAATCCCACTCCAAAAGGTACACTTCAAATCAACTATATAAGATCACATTGTATTATCAAATGGATAATCTAATAAACATGATAGAGTATGGAAAACAACTTAATGTAACTCTCCATTGTAGAATATGTATGATTGTAGATTGCCAAACCAAGCTTGAAATGTGGGATGCTAGGTATAAAAAATTAATAATGGCTAAATCTCTCATTTGGCAGGGTGCTTGACTTTATCAAATGGTTTTAAGAGATGAGGACTAAAAGATCTATTGGCACTCTCAAGCGATGCGATGAAGTATGTAATCATTAAGGATAGATTACTAGAGGTACTAAGGATGAAGTGGCGATATGTTAAAATGTCAAAATTGGAATACTCAATTGCAAATATTAATCCCCAACGTTGGCCACAACACAAGGTAAAAATGCTAGAATGTATCCAATCACATCTAAGTACCCCCCCAGGAACCTTGGCTCTTGGAGATATGAAGACGTAGCACCATGGCATCATAACCCAAAATATGATGACTTGTTAGAAGGGCATGAAACTGTAAGTGTTATACTCAAATCTCTATTGAGAAGGATTAGCACATATGTGTGTGCATTATTTTCACATGATGAGTTTTTACTGCAAAATAGTAACCCCTGTTAAGCGGGAAGGAGTCACGTACAATATGAAATGTTGATTTGGTTCCATCGGTCAAATTTGGCCTCCTCTTGGACAATAAACATCTACTCTATTCCCTTGAGTTTAGCCCCATCAATTGGCTACATACATGGACACTTCTCATACTACACATGTTGACATTTATCATATACCTCGCGTTTTATGTGTGCAACATGGTTGCCCAACCCTCGTATGGAGGTAGTTCATATATTAGGGAGAGTGTACATAGTGTAATCATAACATAGCAGAGTGGTTGGCCCAATATGTAATTACTCACCCTAGGCTATGCAATGACATACCCTAGGGCCTAGACCTATAACAACCCATACAAAAGGCCATCTGAAAGCTATATGCTACATGAAGTGAGGCTCCAAAGGCTATTGATTTGATAGCCAAAATGAGCATACAATCAATGGATGGAATACGGCAATTGGATGGCCGATGAACCTAAAGAAAGTAGCCCAATAACAAACGCGAGAGACTTCTAACTAACCTAGCCTTAATGACGGATGATTAAGGGCAATTACTTGGTACATATGCCCGTCGAAAGGAACGATTGATGCGAGGTCACAATTAACCCAATGGCAAACAAGAGAGGTTTCTGACTAACCTGGCCTTAATGACGCATGATTACGGGTAATTACTCATTACAGATGCTCTTCGAAATGAACGATCGATCGATCGATCACGATTATTTGATGCAACGATGGGAGATCACACAATTAACCCAATAACAAACGAGAGAGAGAGAGAGACGTATGACTAACCTGGCCTTAATGACACATGATTAGGCGATAATTCCTTGTTAAGAAATCGCGATTACTTGATGCCATGATGGAATGTCAGAATTACATGAATTTATATTATAACTTTATAAGATATCACAAGACTTGCCCTGCTCTGCCCTGCCCTTTCTTCTGTTTGAGGGTTTTTGCAAGCTGAGAGGCAGAACAGAGCAATCTCCCTTTTCTGTTCTTTTCTTCTTAGTTTACCCGAGATGCCGCCCAAATCTGCGAAGAGCAAGGAGCCTGTGCCCGAGAGACCCATCCTCGGACGCTTCACTTCTCACCTCAAGATCGGAATCGTAAGTTAATTAAGCTCCATTTTTTCTTTCCTACTTCTTTATATTCGTCCATTTCAAGCTTAATTCTTCCTCTGTTTCCTCTCTGCTTATTATCATCTTTTTTTGATTTGGGTGTTTTTCCTTGGTTTTATTTATTTGTGGGCTCTTTTTGTCTTTGTCTTTGATTTTGGGTTCCATTTGTCTTTGTCTCTGTACAATTTAGGTCATTTTTGTGGTTTTCTTTGAACTGGGTCCTTCATCTTGTGTTTTTCTTTGAGTTTAGGTGTTTATTTATTTATTTGTCTTCTTCAACGTCTCAGGTGGGTTTGCCCAATGTGGGTAAGTCTACTCTCTTCAACACACTCACAAAGCTCTCCATCCCTGCCGAGAACTTCCCATTCTGCACCATTGAGCCCAATGAGGCCCGAGTAAATGTTCCTGACGAGCGTTTTGAGTGGTTATTACAGCTACACAAGCCCAAAAGTGAGGTAAGGCTATTTTCTTCCCTCAAAAAATCTTTTTCTTTTCGTAAAACCAATTCACATTAAAAAAATCTGTGAATGTCTTCACAAGTTGGTTGGAAAAAAAGTCTCTTTCGTGAACCCAGGCACTTGTTGCATTTGAGTATATTCTACGGTTGGCAATTTGAGAGGATGTTAAAGGATTGATCTTAAGAGATTTACAATCATGCAAAGCCTACAGACATTTTTGAGCAGGTTTGATTTGTGAGGTTTTTGAAGGATTGTTGATGAGAACGTTGTGAGGATGCATGCATCTGCCATAAAAGTGTTGTAAGAAGCTTGCACATAACTGAAGAAAATGATACAAAATGTACCATCGTAGAGGCCAAATATAGCCTATAGTACCCTAAAGCAATACAAGGAGGGCAATCAGTCGTCTTGAGAAAAGTGTGTTAACCTGTAACTATACTTGAGTATTTGCCCATGCCAATGCTGAGAGTGTGGAGTGATCTTTTGTTATAACTTGTTGGAGATTCACCCAACTTCGGAATGATTAAGAAAGATAATCTTTGAGACAAAAGCAATCTTTGCTGCCTTCCTAAAGTTTGAGGTGAGAACAATATTGGATATGTATAAGAATAATAGCAAAGTTGAATACATGTTGATGGTTCCGATTCTCCTATAACATGAGTAATGAACTCCATGTACTACATATTTTTTTCGCTCTTTCATAACAGCCCTCTCAAAACCATGTGGTTAAGGTCATTTTGAGTTGGGAACCTATATAGGAAAAGGCAATGCTTGAGCCAGAAATGTTGAAGGCAAAATACTAAATCTTTTGGAAGACACTGAAGATGCCAGTCCAATAAACCAATTATTTTGTGTCATTATTATAATTATGCAAGGGCTAGACAGTTGGCAAGGCAAGTGTCCAGTATTGGTATTTCTGGTGTCTAACATTGTTGGTGGCTGAAACACCCCTGAAACTGTCTTAGGTTTCTATCAAAGGTATAAATTCCATGGACTAATTTAATGAACATGCCCCCTTGCAATTACATGTTGAGTATCTAAATATTATCAAGTTATCAATCTATAATTACCTTCGACTGTGAATATTTTTCCTACTCTATCTATTTCTGCTGCGATGATCTCAGCAAATTGCAAGCCTCCCCATCATTTGCTGCTATTTCACCTACAAGGTCTATGTTGTTATAACATTATTTCTATGATAATAGTTTCTTTTGTGATTTTGCTAGGTCTCTGCATACTTGGAAGTACATGATATAGCAGGATTAGTGCGAGGTGCACACCAGGGGCAAGGCTTAGGAAATAGCTTTTTATCCCATATCCGAGCAGTTGATGGCATCTTTCATGTGCTAAGTAAGAGACATCCTCTGTCTTCCAGCCCTTTGTAATGTTTCTGATATTAGTTCTATTCTGCTCATTACACAATGTGGGGTCAGATTATTTCTCCTTGCAAGGAATGGAAGGTGTATGCTGCATACGTGATGCAGTGTAATATATCATAGTTTTTTTATTTTATTAACAGTATTTTAAATATATGATTTAGTAATATTGAGTGAGCACGTTCAGTTAAATTATCTTTTCAATTATTATTTTTTGCTTAACCCGGAAGCTGGTGCTCTGCGATATCTCATTATTGTTGTCATCATGGTAAGCCTAGTGCCACAATATGGCGAATACTAAATAGCGGGATTGAGGTCTGACCCAAATTACGCAGAAGCGGCAACAAATGATATAATTGATTGTTTCATTTATAACTTTATAATATTACACAATATAACACTTACTATTATTTATTAATTAATATGATCTTATTTACCTGTTATACATCAATGTTCTTTATAGTTGTATGACTTGGATATATGAATACAGTATTACACCTTCTGATTTTATATGTCAACCTTGAGAAGTATTTGATAACAATTTATGTTCTTTGAGACAAGATGTCTTGTAGAAACTGCTTTTGTAACTTAAAGGTATATTCATTGAATGTAGGGGCTTTTGATGATCCCGAAGTTATCCATGTAGACGATACTGTGGATCCAATTAGAGACTTGGAGATTATTACAGAGGAGTTGCGTTTGAAGGTAATAGTTTCATTTGGAATTATTAGCCTTATTTATTGGGTGCTTGAGAATGCTGTTCTGGTAATACTTTTGTGTAAATTGATAGGATACTAAATGTAAAGTGAGTACATATTTGATACATGCTTGATGAGTTGATGTAGTGGAGTTGCTGTAGAAACCAATTCATGCCATAGGAACTCATATACGTCAATGTGTGCAATAAGTATATAGTGTTATTTCCTTTAAATGACGTTTCTTGTCCTGCAATCAAACATTTTGTTGGTTAGGGTTATTGTGGTGCTTTCAACTGTAAATATTAGCTTAATCTTGAACATCATTATCATTTCTTATATTTAAATGATGTTTCTTGTCCTGCCAAGTATTTTTCTTGCAATCAAACATTTTGTTGATTAGGGGATTGTGCTGTTTTTATCTGCAATAAAGTTGGCATGCAATATTTCAAAAAATTAGTTATCAATAGTCTAACAGATGGAGAACTACCAAATTTTTATCACAGTTACCAATATGTGTTTGTTATGCAAATGTTTCCATGTTAGTCTGGAGAGACGTGAAATGCATCTGTGAATTATATTGCCTTATGTTCAATTGTAAATTCTTTTTTAGGATCTGGAGTTTATGTCAAGAAGAATTGAGGATATTGAAAAGGCATTGAAGCGGAGCAATGACAAACAGTTAAAGCTAGAACTTGAGTGCTGCAAAAAGGTAATAAAAAGTATCGTTTTCTTATGCAGGTTATGATTCATGAGGATCAAATTGTTCTGTGCTTCATTATGCTCAAAATCTATATTTGTTTTAGGTTGAAGAGACACTGAAAGATGGACACGATGTGAGACTTGGAGATTGGAAAACAGCTGAGATAGAGTTTTTGAATGGTTTTCAATTATTATCTGCAAAACCAGTCATCTACCTGGTTAGGCATTGCTATCTTTTGTTTACGATATTCAATATCACAGCTCAAATTTCCAATTGTTTCTTGCTTATAAGAGACTGTCTTATTTATTATGTTTCTACGTACACTCGCTTCAGCATAAGTCTTTATTGCATATCAAAATAGGTGAACATGACAGAGAAAGACTACCAACGGAAGAAGAACAAATGGCTTCCAAAGATACATGGATGGTAGTGATGATGATGAGTCCATTTTAAGGTTTAACTGTTTGAATGCATATAGTGCTCATATTCAGGTAGGGTTGTTTTATACTCTTCTTCTATCTTTCTAACCCTAGGGTGCAAGAACATGGGGGTGAGTTGATTATCCCATTCAGCGGAGTCTTTGAGCAGAAGCTGGCTGACATGCCTGACGATGAGGCTGCTGTTTATTGCAAAGAAAATCAGTTGCAAAGGTGAGTTTCTATCCACCAGAAATTTTTTTCGTTATAATATTTGGTATTACATTATGTACATGGCGAGATGAATTTTATGATCAGTAATATGGTTTGTTCAAATTTTTGAACACATGGGAAATTGTTGTATATCTTTCAATTGTTAAGAAGGTTCTTTGGATCAAACGGTTATTTAAAACAAATGTTGGAAATGGTTGTGTATCATAAGTCCTCATCCTGTGTTCTTTATTTAAATCACACATTGAAAAAATTTCATGTTTTTTGTATTAACTGAATGGCAGTGCACTTCCAAAGATAATCAAGACAGGGTTTTCAGCCATCAATTTGATTTATTTCTTCACTGCAGGGCCAGATGAGGTACCTTCTTTTAAGTCTTTGGTCTTGAAGCTTATGATATATGTAGGGCGAAACACCTGAATAGCCCCAAACATGTTGGATGTTTACTGGAATATTGCTTAGTTTTTCAAAATCACCAGAATAACCCTTGGTCTTCCAAACATTACTGCTACAGAGGGGTATTTTGGTGTTTTCCCATATGATAAATATAGCACAATGCCTCATTTGATAGACTCCTTGAATAATAAAATCATGCCTAAAACTAAATAAGTTTTGATGTATGCCTTGTTAAAACTTCAAAAGCAAAGGAGAGGAAGAATCCATATTTGGAAATCGATTTGTTATTGATGAAGGAAGCTGAAGCAGATATATATGTTTAAACTATAAACATTGGATTTCTCGATTAAACCTAAACCTGAAACCCTACGCCAAAAAATCCGAAACTCTAAACATTGGATAGTAGGTGAACAGTAAATCGTAAACATTGTATTTGTAGGTGAAGTGCTGGCAGATTAGGAAGCAAACAAAGGCTCCTCAGGCTGCAGGAGCCATCCACACCGATTTTGAGAAGGGATTTATTTGTGCTGAGGTAATAATGTCATTCCAAACCATTATTAGAACAAGCCACTGAAGTTAGCATTTAACAATATAGTTTTGTTTTGTGATGATTTGTGTAATGCCCCCCACCGTTTCACAACTAAAAATAAGACTGAAATTCTTCAGGTTATGAAATTTGAGGACCTAAAAGAGTTGGGATCAGAGGCCGCTGTAAAGGTAATGAATTATTGGTACTTTTTTTGAGTCAGAAATAGTATTGGTTAGAGAGAGAGAGAGAGATGGCTGTGACAACTGGTTGGAGTAGATGAGTTCATTAGTTCGATACACTGATGTGGTCATATATATGGTGTAACAAAGACATGTGAATAGTAATATTTTGCAATAGATTACAAACAAAGCACAGCAAGTATATTTATATAAAACTAATTCTTAGGATTTTTACTTTGCTTCATGGTATTTGTTTGGGCAGGCTGCTGGGAAGTATAAACAAGAAGGGAAGACATATGTTGTCCAGGATGGAGATATCATATTTTTCAAGTTCAATGTGTCCTCTGGAGGGAAGAAATGAGAAACAAAATGCCATAAACTTGAACTTATTCCATGTAAACCTTTTACTTCTGCTGTAAAGTGATGAAGGTTGATTTTGTCCCTAAAACCTTTAGAGGAAAGCTTGGAGAGTTGGACTTCACAAAATCTGAGGGTTTTAAAGCAAAAATCTTGGCTCTTCTGTGTCATAAGTTTTGCATAAAAACCATAATTGTTGATTGAACATTCAATCTTTATATCAATCTGTATCGTGTTAAGATTCGTAAAAAGACAAGGAAAATGAGATTTGTTTTTTTAATAGTGCATTAACTAGTTGCAATTCCCAAAAATTAATAATGATCCATGTACACAAATTAGGCAAGTGTTTGTAAAATTTATGAATCATGTCAATTATTTCCATCTGATGGCTGATGACTGATGACATGGCCGTTATGTATTCAACATCTGATGCTGTTAGTGGGTCAGTATACTGTTGTGATTTATGTTCTGGATGTTTCTGAAATTTCTGGGTTTTTCTGTTGCCTTGACCTGTAATATATCCCATTCACTAGACAAAGTGGTTGTTGTTTGGTTTATTGAAATTAAAAATCATCCTGAATTATGATAGTTTCATGTTGATCAATTCTACTTGGGTATTTTGTTTCGTTGGCTCAAATTTCCTATTGAGATGACTGGTCATCCTTGGCTTAATTTGATTTTAAATCACTTGGTCTGATGCTATCATTAGCCTTGGGACTTTTAATGATTTACTAGTGCATATCCTGCCATGAGAAAAAGGATATTGGTAGTAGTACAATATGAATCGAGAACAATCCTAAATTTATATGACTAATATAGCAATATTTTTTCAATTTCTTTACGTCATTGTGGGGAACATGAAATTGTTATCCATTAACATTTTTGCTAGCATTTACCTTTCATGAAACATGGAAGGTCATATGTGGCTTCTTATTGATAATAGGTTTTATTTGCATCACCTTATTTATGTGTGAAGTTATAATCCAAGAATGAGCTTACATCACCTTCAATGAAATGAGTCATGCTAAGTAAGATAACTTTGTGATTACTTTGCATGGGAAGTCAACCAAAATGTCCTCCACAAATTTTGGATAAGCCATATTTGCATTACCTTGTTTATCTATGAACTTATAATCCAAGAACTTGTGTCACCTTCTATTGAAATTAGTCATGTTAAATAAAATAACTTTGTGATTAATTTGTTTGGGAAATCGACCAAAATATTCCCCACAAATTTCCGATAAGCCATATTCAGCCTTTGATGATGGTAATACTCTCTCTCTCTTTGTAAATAATGGCTATCATTACGGAAGAAAAAAACACCACCATGACTAACTTACTACTAAGTATAGAACCCATCTAAGGATCTAAATACTACTATGACTCCAAACTAAATGCCACCCTACACACCAATTCAAATGGTGAATATGATTATATGTGACCTTGTAGATTTTTGTCTCTTCACGATTGAGATTTCATGGCTTCTCCAGCATTGTCAATCGCCACAAATGAAGTCCTTTTAACTTTACAACATATTTTCGCACCCCAATTTGGGAATCAAAAGTGAAGGCATTCTGCATATTCCAATTGGATCATAGCCACCAACACCTCGAGAACTCAAAAATAATTTGGAAATGAGTCATCAATTCATTGTTCTCCATGTGTGCAAACACCCAACGGAAGGAAGATAGTGAAAACACACAATTATATTAATAAAAGTGTGTAAAAAACACTACTTACAATGGGTGTGACAATGGAGTATGGTCACCCACTAACTACACTGCATGGGTAGCGGAACATGTTGAATTGCCAATAGGCAAGACGAACACTCCACTGAGGAAAGAATTTCCACTTGCTCCAATAAAGAGAATTGCTACATTAGTACTCCCTTCAACTTTCGTAGATTTGCTTTCAGTCCATGTCTACTATCGAATACAAAAGCGTCGTGCATGTTCCAATTATGACGCAATCCCCAATATCTCCATCTCTGATTTTGGGTCAACCCGTGTAAATTGTGCAAACACCCACTTGTCTAGGTGTCAAATAACACCGTGATAAAACTTACCAAATTTGAGAAATGTAACTGCAAATCTGACAAGCAATCGGACATTGTATAAATCGATTAGTACTATCTTTCATTTGAACCATAGTTCTAGCCATACGTCCCATTCGTGTCATACTCAAACGCCAATATTCGTATCATACTCATACGTGAAAAGGCTCCAAGTATGATTGAAATCCATACGCGGTACATAGATATATTATATATACATATGGTGTATATGGTGTACATAGTGTGTGTGTGTGTGAGGGGGAGAGAGAGAGAGAGAGAGAGAGAGAGAGAGTGTGTGTGGTCTAGAGAGAGAAGCCCTGTTTTGCATGTGTGAGGAGACAGTGATTGAGTGTATATCTAGACTCTAGAGAGAGAGAGAGAGAGGAGCTATGGGTTTTGTCTGTGTGAGGGAGTATGTAATATGTATATTAGATATCTAGATTTTGTAGAGAGAGAAAATCTGTCAATTCTCGTGTGAGAGAGAGAGAGAGTGTGTGTATGTGTGTCAGATGTCACTTCTATTCACAAAATATTATGAATATCAAAAAAAAAAAAAACCCAAAAAAAGTCAAAAAAAAAAAAAAAGCCAAACGAATATCGCGTATCATACGCGTACGTTTGCAAACGTACGCGTACGTCCAGTAAATTGGACGTACGCGAATATTAGGAACTATGATTTGAACAGAGCAAAAAAGCAATTACCTGTTACTAGTCCACGACTCTTTAGAGCTAATCCCAAAGGCAATCCTCCAATTAAAACTCTCCAAATGAAGACCTTTGCCACAAGTGGCAATTTAGAATGTCAACTACGTTGTAAGCTCAGCCACCACCCAAGATTTGTGTATTTTCCATTCTTCTTCAACCTTAGATGATAGCCATCCAAGAGACTCAATAGAGCAATGATACAAAAGATTAGTAGTCACTTGTAACAATGTCGTTTGACCCCGTAAACACCAATCAATCTACGATTGTTCTCCTATTTGTAGAGGCAAGGGACCTTGCATCAATGCCATATTTTGTAGTTGTTGTCAAATAAACCCATAATTAGGCGGGATGCATTATAATTGTTGCGCTTCAACAAACTCCAAAATTCTTTGAGATGGAGCCTCAACTATATCTCCCACCTCTTTGACCCCCAAACGAAACAAACGATTAAATTGAAAGCGCAATCTCTCCTTTCCTGGCCAACATAATAACCAAGAAGACACGAGTAACTCTTTTTGCAAAGAATTACAATGCTCTCTACTTGATGATGGTTTCCATACACATAACAAGGGTGCTTCTTGCCATGAAGTAATCAAGTGTTGAATACATGAAGAGCCCGGAATCCGAAGTGAAATACATCCATTTAGTAATTGCCACCATGAAGCCTTAATCATTGTCCTCCCATGTGTTAAACCCTTGTTCTCTCTCTCTCTCTCTCTCTCTCTCTCTCTCTCTCTCTCTCTCTCTCTCTTCTTTGCAAATAGTAATGATTATGAAAGTTGAATTACAATAGACGTGATATGATATTCTATTGGCTCACCACAAAATCAATGAGGGTTGTCTTGGTATATTGTTATGATCTGTATAGTTTCATGTGATAAAGGCCAATGCAAACGATAAATGATGCCTTGCAGGGCTACAAATGCCTAATTCCTACTATGATAAAGTCCTAGAAGTTTCCAATAATTGAATGTGTCCTTGAGCTCCATATTGAACATAAAAGACAAAGGCATTTCATATTCACCAATTGTGCCATAATCCCCAATGCCCTGAATATTCAAAAGGCCATCTCAAAATGTGCAAAAGGCATTGCCAATTGCACATTGTCAAACACCCATTGAAATGGGGATTTCGACACTCCACTAATAGAAGCCCACGTTGTACCAAAACCATGGTCCACAATATGAGGAGCGACTCCACAACTGTTGTATGAAAATCACTTGTTAGAATGGAGTTTCAACCACCACAGGTATCAATCAGGACTATCGGAATGGGGTTTCAACCGCCATGTGTATTGATCGCGACTCTACATGTGTGATCTCATGGGGGGGGGTTGATGGCTTTTGCTTGTGTCATGGAGTGCCTACTCAGAATCAGTTAGCGAAGAGGTCAATGGCTACGTGAATTGCTTAAGCAAGCTCAACCAATGCCATTATCAGTGGAAGGGCAAGTGGCGACACATCACACACGGGGAGTAAACCACCCATGTGCTCTCATCCACAAAAGAGCAATACTGAGTACACGATTCTTTTTGTTCCAGGGGCAGTTGGCTGCAGGTACAACCAAAGTCATGGAGCGCGCAACCAGATAAGTGAGTTGAGGCACAGACAAAGTGTGGGCATGGAGGGGGGGGGGGGGGGATGCTATCAGGAATCATCTACATGCTGGCTGGTTGGGTAGCTGGTGGTGGGGTTCAGTCCAGAGGCCTAGGGGCATGCATAATCAAATGGCATCATCGGATATGGGAATCGGCTGGGGGCTTTGAGGGTGATTAGAGAGAGGAATTCGGCCACAAATGAACAAGGCGGTGTCGTGTGTCGTGTGTCGTGTGGTGGCCTAGAGGAGCCTTAGAGCTCCCAATGACACAAAATGACCTTGTTATATGTACATACATATGTTAAGCTTTTCCAGGCAGAGAGAGAGAGAGAAGCTTTTCCGGGCAGAGAGAGAGAGAGAGAGAGAGAGAGAAACAGAAGCTTTTCCAGGCAGAGAGAGAGAGAGAGAGAGAGAGAGAGAGAGAGAGAGAGAGGCTCTGTTCTTTTCCGGTGGGCTTAACACCCTTCCCTCTCCCCTGAGTCTGAGTTTTGATCTGTCGTGACCCACCACTATCCATGGCGGGGGAGCAGCAGGACTAATTCCCATGGCCCATGCTCAACAGATCTCTGCTTCTGCTTCTTCTTCTTCTGCTTCTTCTTCTGCTTCTTCTTGTCGACTCAAGGTAAGCTCCATACCTCCCTCCTCTACTTGTTCTCACCACCACCGACGCTATCGCCCATACTCTCCCAAAACATACGGACTACCCTGAAGAAGCATTCACTGGCAGAGTCAAGATGAAAGGCAACAGAGAAGTGGCAGGACCCACTAAGGCGCTTGACAAATCCAGGGCTCCTGACAAAGTTAGAGGCTCTGATAGAATTAGTTTTAGGGTTTCTTCTGTTTCCTCAAGTGAAGAAGACTCTCTTAGTGTTAGCCCTGTCTCTGGTCAAGGGAATCATAGCTCCGACAGAGAACCTGGGGAGCTTTCGAGTGGAAGTGTACCTGAAGACTCGACAAATTTAGGGTTAGATGAAGAAAAGACCTCTACTAGGGTTTCATCCAAACACGGGTCTGTTTCAGTAGAGAGAGAAAGAATTCAAGAGAATAGATTAAGCTTGAGTCCAGTGCAAAAGAAGAGGAAATTCACACCTATAGTGTGGGATCTTGATGAGAAAGCAACTCAGAAAACCTCAGCTCCAACCTTACCCTTACCTTTACCTGTAACTTTACCGTTACCCCCGCCACCTCCACCGATGTTAGCCAACCCTAAGCAGCAACAAAATACTGAGCAAAGAACTTCTCCAGTAACTAATACTTCTCGAGAGACACCATCAAACATCTCCTTGCAGAGGACTTCTACGCCGCCCAAAAGTTCCTCTGAAATGACCTCGACCCCACCCAAAAGCTCCTCTACTCCCCATGCTTCCGTTGTTGCAAAATCGCCTTCTTTAGTGGGCTTGCAAACAACCCAAATTGGGCTTACGAGGACTAGAATAGCAACTTCAAGAGTGGGCTCATCTGAACATTCTTTATCAATCTTGAAAACAACCCAAATCAGGGTTACAAAGACTCGAATCGAAACCTCGAGAGATAGCTTGTATACTCCCTCCCCCGAACGTACTGTTGTTTCACCTTTTGATGCCGAGAACAATGTAGAGAGAACCAAGGAGAATGCACATAGGAGTGTTCAGTCTCCAGATGGTTCACAAGGACATAGTCTTGGGCAAGTTAAAGATGTAGATATGGACATGGCCCCTGCTCCTCGCATTAATATTGCGACTTCTAGATGGGCAGAAGAAAGCACACCTTCTCGTGATGACAATGTAGCAGTTATGGCAGGCAAATCAAAGTCTTTGAGTACGGAAAGTGATGACGGTGGACGCTTATCAACAGATGATGAAGGGGGCGGGGGCGGGGGCGGGGGCAGGGATGGTGAAGATAGTATGTCACCTGAGCCAGGAGAGTATATCAAAGAAAAATCGGAATTAGGAGAGACAGGGAGAGGCAATTTGATTAAAGACTATGATGGCCACATGAGTGATGAGTATGAGAGGGACTTGAACAATAGAGAATTGATGGAACTTGATAAGGATACAAATGATGATAGTGAAGAAGAAGAGCGCCCTGAGGTGGATTCTGAAGAAGAAGAATCTCCAGCAGTACCTGTTCCTCCACAAAGATTAATAGACATGCTACAAGGCTGTAGAAGCGTGGATGAGTTTGAGAGACTAAATAAGATTGATGAAGGTACTTATGGTGTTGTATATAGAGCTAGAGACAAAAAAACAGGGGAAATAGTTGCTCTGAAAAAAGTGAAGATGGAAAAAGAGAGAGAGGGATTTCCCATGACATCTCTTAGAGAGATTAATGTTTTGCTTTCAATTCATCATCCTTCAATTGTGGATGTCAAAGAAGTTGTTGTTGGCAGTAATTTGGACAGCATTTTTATGGTTATGGAATACATGGAACATGATTTGAAGGGTCTTATGGAAAGTATAAAACAGCCATTTAGCCAGAGTGAGGTTAAATGCTTGATGCTACAACTGTTTGATGGAGTAAAGCATCTCCATGACAATTGGGTTTTGCACAGGTTTCTTTCTCCACCTTTTTCTTTATCATGTCCATTCAAGGATCAATATGTCTTGTATTTTATTTGTTGTTTATTCCTCATTTCTTTCCCTTATTATATGCTAGGTGCATATATCTATTCAGCACAAAGATTTGATTGTCTATAGAATTATGTCCTTTTGTCCAGTATTAAACTTTGTTAAAAACAAAGTGTTTAATCATAAATAATGAGGTGCTTCAGAATATAAAGCTTTGCAGTCATTTAACATCCACTTGCACTTTTATTCATGAAATAAGGTTGTGTACAAGATTTCATGCAATGATGGGCAAGCAGGAGATAGAAAGAAAGAAAGAAAGAAATATTAACGTCTCTTAAGAGGCCAAAATGGCTGATAAGACCAAACAAGAGATTACATCTTAAAATGTTCTCTCATCTTTGAGGACAACAAACCAAAATAAATGTAACTAAAAAATAATAATAATCAGAAGTATAATTAAGACCTGACTAAAGAATCTCGTCATCGATACATGTAAGATTCTCAAGTCAGATACATTGTGCATAGGTCGATCCACAATGGAGAGGTGTCTGAAGCGAGGGAAGCACTACCATGCCAGGAGATGATGGCCTTTATTTGTCAATGACAAGGGTGGTGAGATCATGGTTCACAAGGAAGGGGCCTATGTGTACGACAAATTGCCATTGCGCAATTGATCATAACCCCTTTGCAATGTCCTGGTTGCAATCCCATTTGTGTAGTGCTTTACTGACTTGTAGCATGAGTGCAATGATGGGGTTAAAGAAAGTTGTGATTGTCCTTTGTTGATGAGCTTGTGTGGCTATGTTGTTGTCTGTCAAAAACTTCTCTTGGTGTCTCATGAGTTCTAGCAAGAAAAGCCCCAAATGCTGTTGGTCTCCATATTCCATTACCTTGTGTAGTGAATTAAAGCCTTGCTTAAAGAGGCAATCTTATCTCCCCTTATTTCATAGAAAAGAGCACAATGACAAACATAGTGCTCATCAGATTCCACTCCCTGATGTCACAATTGGATAATTCTCTCTTCTATAGGTATTTGTGCATATCTACCTACCTCAATGTCCAACTGATGTGAAGAAGTTTGCAACAACCCTATCACACTGTGCATCACATAGGACAGATATATGTCCATAATCCTCCAATGTCTGTACAAGTGTCTTATAGTGGGCCATCTTCCTACTAAGAGATGTTGTGGGGCTGATCCGTGTTATTTTGTTTAAGAGCTAAGATCAGCCTCAGCTAGAAGCCGAGAGATTACCAATTTACAATGATAAATATATGCCATTTTGTGTGAAGGGTGAAGGAATCCTTTATGGGTTGCATAGGATAGAGAAACAGGATAAGCTGGGGAAGTGATACATTGTCTGAACATGTCGTGCAACATGATGAAATTCCATGATGAACATGATGAAAACATATGGAGGACTGGTAGAAAGTATCATTTGCAACATTATAATCAGAAAGAAACATTCTGGTTGAAGACCTACACAATATGTTGCTGACATGGATATCCTACTGGTAACGAGATGCCATAGCAGGTTGTAAGATGAAACAACAAGAGATGAGAGAGTGTACCATAAGGCTGCTGGCGTTTTAATACGGATAACCATAAGTTCATGTCATATAATTGCTGTCCAGACTGTGGCCGATCGGACAGTCATCCATGACCTATCTTTGGCATACACAACTCCATTAATACGGTTGTTTTAATGGTCATAGCATGATTGTCTTTGGATTTGGAAACAGTCTTACCAAAGCTTAAAGTGTGCCATAACTTCTAATCTTGAGGTTTGAACAACCATACAATTCCTAGTTAGAAGCAGAGGAGAGAAACGAGACATTAAAGGCCGCTAGCTCGTTTTCTCCAATTGGACCTCCACTGCTTGTGTCCTCTTTTGTTGTAGAGAGGATTTTTTTTTTTTTTTGCAGGCTGTCTCTCTTCAAGTCTCCTGTATTGGCCCATCCCGTGTTTGTTAATCCCATTGCAATCCACTATAACATGGTCTTGTTAGACTAGGGTGTGGACGTATCACCCTTATTGAGGACTTGTCTCCTGTATTGGCCCATCCCGTGTTTGTTAATCCCATTGCAATCCACTATAACATGGTCTTGTTAGACTAGGGTGTGGACGTATCACCCTTATTGAGGACTTGGTGTTACCAATTTGAGTTTTGAACCGATAGATGATTCCTCTAATGAATGAAAACTTGCCGTTAAAAACTTACAATGCTGGAGGCCATGAGAGCCATTACCTCTTACATGATCACATCCAATCTATCATGACCCATAACACATTTAAAATAGACTATGGGCATGTACAAAAAATCCACTACGAAGTAGAAGACACAATACTCACCTCCTGAGGGGAGAATGATCAACCTTTGAAAGATATACGCAGACCAATTTGCTCAACAGATTAGAATTCTTGACTTGATCCCTGGGGCATTGTAAGCTCAGATCTCGTATGACTGATAACTCCAATGGTGCCAGAAAGGATCTGAGTGACCACCAAATTCCAATCTTTACACCTCTTAATGTTGCTTTGGATCAATGATCAACCTTTGAAGATGTATGCAGACCAATTTTCTCAACATATTAGAATGCTTGACTTGATCCATGGGGAATTGTAAGAGCAGATCTTGTGTGGCTGGTAATACCAATGGTGTCAGAAAGGATCCGAGTGACCTCCAAACTCAAATATTTACACCTTTTGATGATGCTTAGAATCAATGACCAACCTTTGAAGATGTATGCAGACCAACTTGCTTAACAGATTAGAATGCTTGACTTGATCCCTGGGGCATTGTAAGCTCAGATCTTGTATGCCGAATAAATCCAATGGTGCAATAAAGGATCCGAGTGACCTCTAAACTCCAATCTTTACACCTCTCAATGATGCTTAGGATCAAGGAAAGGAAATCAATACTTGAACTTCACGAGACTTGCAAATTACATGCAATCCTTGGTCATCCCTAAAAGGATCTGAGCGACCTCCAAATTCCAAGCCTGACACCCCTTCATGAGAATTGGGACCAAGCAAAGAAAATCAACTCTTGAACATCAGTGGAAGCCCAATCACATGCAATCCATGATCATCCCAGAAAAAACCCACGGACCTCCAAAATCCACGATTTACAGTCAAAATGAGGTTTGGAACCCAGCAAAGAAATTGATGTTTAAACTCCACTGGAATCCCCATTCTTCTGGAATTCCTAGTCATATCAGAAAGGACCTGAACAACCTCCAACCGCCAAGATTTACACTTCTTTATGAAGGTTTTGACCAAGAAAAGGAAATTGATGATTGAACTTCACTGGCAGCACCAGTTACATGCAATTCTCTGTCATCCGAGAAATGACAAAGTGAGCAAGATATAATGTAATCTAAAATAAAGACTGCAACGAGAAACATTTCCGTTTGGTTTACATACCATGCTTTTCCCCTGGTCTTTTTAAGTCTTACCTCTCTTTGTGGTTCTTTTTCCAGTTGATTTCCATCTTTCTCTTGATGCAAGTTTGATAATGATGACATAGACTGGATGTTCAGAATTCAATTATGATCTTGTAGGTTTGATACATGATCATATAGTGTCTCATTAATAAAAAATATGTTGTAGTTTATATGACTTAATTCAGGTGTAGCATGCTTGCTTTGAAATCTTCAGGCAACTTTTTTTCTCTCCATGTAGAATATTACATATAATTCGTGTGGATGCCTTTACAGGGATTTGAAGACGTCAAATCTTCTCTTAAATAATCGAGGTGAACTAAAAATTTGTGATTTTGGCCTGGCAAGACAGTATGGAAGCCCACTTAAAACATATACTCACATGGTTGTCACACTTTGGTACAGGTAACATGTTTAATTCTTTCACTTGCAAGGCAAGTTCTATATATTTTGTGACTTGATGTTTTCTTACAAAAGGTTGCTCCATTTCTAGGGCTCCAGAGCTTCTATTAGGGTGCAAGCAATACTCAACTGCTGTAGACATGTGGTCTTTGGGTTGTATTATGGCTGAGTTTTTAGCCAAAGAACCTCTATTCAATGGAAAAAATGAATTGGATCAGTTGGATAAGGTATGTCTTCACACATATCTTTGGAGTACATAAGATGAGCGTTTGCTGTTTGATGTCTTGATGCACATGGATTGGATCCTTCTACCTCACGTGACTTTATGTCTTTTATTCTAGGTGTCTGTTTGAGGGAAACTTGCACCATGGATATGTAAAACAGATGTTTGCCTGGGAAACAGAGTGGACCTTGATTTAATGTGTTGTAACTTGCTTTTATATTACATAGTTCATGGATACACTTTCATATGCTTATTAATTAGTATGGGCAAAGGCGATCATTTCCTTTTAGTCCCTAACTTGGAGAAAACTCATTTACCTTGTATCTTATCAGGCTGGCAACTATGAGTTATGTCACTTTAATATGCCTATTGAATTTATCTAAGCAATATTTACTCCTCTCAAAAACTGGAAGGAACCTATAGCAATAATTGATTTGATTAATGGGTATTACATTTTCCCTTTCCTATCTAATCAACAGAAAGGAAATGTTCAGTCAAGATTTTAAATGATTCATATTACTTCTCTCGAAAACAAAATAGAATATTGGCTTTGCAGGACACACATGTATGTGATTTCTGAAGCTAGCAAAGTAAAACAGTGTGTACAATTTTAAACTGGAAAATATTTTCTGAGGGATTTAATAGAGTGAATTTTTAATAGGACAATAGGATAGCAAAAGCAAACTTGAACTAGTGGGCTTCAATAACATATGTGTTTGAAATGTCAAGAGAGTTCAGTAACGTCACAGGTGGCATATCTAATGTGCTAAAGACTGTCCTCTGAATTCCACTGTATGGCGAACCATACATTTATGGAAGCAACTGTGATTTTTGAAAATATCTTCTGTAGTATATTTACTTTGTTGAATCGACGCATTTGTTAAGTTAAATGGAAACTTCTACTTCACAGGTATAAATAGCCTACTGTTACAAAAAGTAGAAACTTCCACCTTCAAGTACATACCATATTAGGCTACATTATTGTTTTTCAATTCAACTCATTCACCTCTCATATTTTGTACATTGCTTTCAAGAAAGGTAATAGTTCTCTTGGGCGACTGACCTTTGTATATGATCATTCCGTGCAGATATTCAAAACATTGGGGACTCCTAACGAAACAATATGGCCTGACTTTGCAAAATTACCTGGTGTGAAGTGCAATTTCGTCAAACAACCGTGAGTAACTTATGCTAAATTGGCTGTTTGGTGGCAATTCAGCATTTATTTGATCCTCATTTTCCATTTCTTTTTGCAAAATTTGCCTTTCCAGCTTCAATAGGTTGAGGGAGAAATTCCCTCCCACAGCATTTGCTGGTCGGCCACCTTTGTCAGAAAGTGGATTCAATCTATTGAATAGACTTTTATTGTATGATCCAAAAAAGGTTTTTATATCTTGCGTCAATGTTAAATATCCCACTTTTGCATTAATGAAATATCTCATTAACAGCGTGACACTTACAAATGTTCATATGCTTCCAGCGTATAACAGCTGAGGAGGCACTGAACCATGATTGGTTCAAGGAGGTTCCACTTCCAAAGATGAAGGAATTGATGCCCACTTATCCAGCCCGGAGCGAACAGGACAGGTAACCAAATGCTATGTTTGTCTAGCTATGAAACAGAAACATGCAGCTTCAACTTTTACGCCATTTCTTTAGGAAAACCAAAGCTGCAACATTCTTCTGAAAGGCCTTTAAAATACGCACTTCCTAAGTAAAAGTTATTGACCACATTTTAAGATGTTTCTGGAAGAAGATTACAGATGAATAGAATGTGATTGATGGGCATTTTCATTTGTGGCTTATTTCTATGAGAAAGCACAATGTGAAAGATAGATACGCAGAGCCTAGGACTGTGCTCACTAGTTAAACATTGAAGACAAAACGACCATCTGAAAACATGGTAGTGCATTTCAGGGTTGGCATGTTGATGGCACTGATACCGCAGTAAAAAAGTGAAATTAATGTGTTTGAAAGTTTCTCCAAAATTTACAAGAATTCTTGACTAGGTTTTGCCAAATTTTAGTTAGTTTGCCAAACCATTATAGGGCACCTTATTTTTATACCTGAGGACTTTATAGCTTTCATAACTTTGCTTTAGAGGGGTATTGCAAGGAAGGTTTATATGCATGCTCGACAAATTTTCTGGCCATATATTGGATATTTGTGCAAATAATGTATCTATTTCCATCATTATGCACCGATGTATGCACCACGTATGCTTTTCATAACTATCTGAGTTACCCTCATAAACTTTTCATAATTTCTAAGTTTTTGTAAGAAAGGTCCTTACGTTTTTCTGCTTATGATGTTATGACGGATCAGGAGATCGAGGAGGCTCATGAAGAGTCCTGATCCACTACTTGAACAGCGGAAGCGAGAGCTGCGTCAAGCAGAGCTTGGTTCGGGTGGATTGTTTGGCTGATACGCTTACTGGATCAATAAATGTGCTGCTTAATATATATTTTCTCCTTTCACTTTCCATATTATCGATAATCCGGGAAAGATGTTTGCAAAGTTATTTTGCTTTTGCTTGATGGGTCTTATAATGAGATAGATGGAAGTCCATTATGGCTTTGTAACTGAGGTGAGATTCGTTTTTCACATTTGGAAAGGAGAATATCGGAAAGGTTTTGAAAAAGCTTTTTTTGTCAAGTTCACATTTGTTTTTTTACTTCATTTGATGTTTTGGAGTCATTCTTGTTGTCATCGTTTAGAAAGGATTCCGAGCTGATTTCTGTTATCAACACTTCTTTTGGGTATTCTCTTCTTGGAAAAAAGGCAAAAAGGAACATGGGAACAGAAAGGACATGCTCTTTGATATTGAGAAGTGATGTGTTGTGGTGATGCTCAATGTTGAGTTTCCATTTTGCACCACTTAAGATGGGCCAAACATGCGACAGCTAGATTGTTTGGTTGTATGGGTATGATGACAATGGTACTATAATGTGGCGATAATCTTTCGTGATAGTTTTGCTGTGGGGTACACATCAGCACAAGCCCATTTGAAGAGCATTCAAACATGTGCATGGTTGAGGTGATACCACATCATATTAATTAACTTGTCACGCATAAGATTATTGACTGTTGTGAATAAGGAGTGAGCGATGTAAACAAATTCTAGACTTTCATAATTGCAATTCTGTACTACGGTGATCTAGTTATTGAAGAAACATATTATGGCATCATTATATTCTCAAATGTAGTAGTCTCGAAGATAAATGACAACTTACAAGTACAATTAGTTGTTATAACCAATATATGTTCATGTAGCTTCTTTAACAAGAATAGGTATAAAGCTTTGGCACTTTTATGGTGAGATGCCTTTATCATTTCGACTAGTCTCTTGTTGCAAAATGACTATCTCGTAGTTTGAAATCTCATAGTCAGTATTTGGATTGATAAAGTAATAACCTAATAAATTCTCTTTTGATACCCTTTCTCACATATAACTTGGCATTCAAAATAAAAATTGCAAGCAAGAAGAATCAATACTTTACTACCAATCATCTGGCTTTTGATGTCAAGTTATGTATTATGCTCATAAAAGCTCACTGTGTTCTAATGTTGGCAAATTATTATCGAGTATTTTGAGATAGTAAGAGTAAGTTGTTGATTGGAGAATGAAGAGTATGGAAGGTGTAGGGCATCTTTTTTATGACTACAATGCATTATTGGCAACAAAAATTCTAGCAAACAACAGATTTATATTAATGATTGTTTTGTTTAGAAGATAAAGTTTAATGAAAAAAAGCACATTTTTCCAACAAATTTATGTAGACTTTAGTGTTGTAGCTAAAACTTGTTAATTTGGATGTGATTAGAAGCCAAGCTATGAGTGACCAAGCACGTGTGTGTACAAAAAAACACACATCTATAGGTGCTTCTTGAAAACAAGCCAACATAAATGGCACTTTATGGCAATTTTCTGAAACTGTAAATTTATTAGTCTTTTACAACACTTAATATCTAGACGGTGTAAAACTTTGACAAAAGTTTGCGCGACAATTACATATTTATGCTAACTAAACAACATATGTCTGCACATTGTTTAAGTATGCATTCACATATAGCTATGTTGTTTGTGGACATATGTGCATGTATACCCAATCAGTATAAAAGAAAAAGATACACCGGAGGACGAGAATGTGGTCATAGATGCCATTGGCTGATAAAGAGAATCGTATTAAAAGCATGGGAGATGCTCGTAAAGCAAAGATCTTTTCTTTTTTTCCCCCTTCTTCTTCTTCTTTTTCTCCCGTTGTTTCTCTTTTAACTTTTGACAGTACAATATATGTATGCAATGTGCACATTATGTGCACATATTAACAACAACGCATAGAGATTGAGACATTTCATTACACACACGGGACAAGAATGGTCATTCATTTTCATTACGCCAACATTTGCATACACATTAGATTGTTATGTTGTAAGGAAGAAGGAGCTATATGGCCATCATCATCATCATCATCCATTTTAATCCAAATTAGTAGTTATATAATTAGTATGTAGCAATCAACCATTAGTAATTGGTAGATAATTGCTAGTGATTAGTCAAATTAATAACTAGTAATTAGTCAAATTAAGAAGAAATAATTACAACAGGGAGTTAATATGCAGCTAAGAAAGAAAAAAGAAATGAGAAACTATTGAGTTCATATATGTAATTATAAAGAAAAAAAAGGGAGATAATTGTAATAGTGCTAAAAGAAAAAATTCATCGTAAATAGATAAAAAATTTCAAATTTCAAATAAATTTAATATCGAGTGTTTTAAAATTTTTTTTATTATGTATGCAGAATATAATTTCAAAGGAATTTTACGCAATAAATAAATATATCCCATAATGTCAACATAATATGGGCGCGGTTGAAAAGCCACGTGGCGGGATGTGGTTGGATCCAAGGCGTTTACGTGGCGGAATATGATTGGATGAAAGACTACACGTGGAATGGCTCCCACCTCTGTCTCTCTCTCATATGTCGCCACCATCTCTCTCTCTCTCTCTCTCTCTCTCTCTCTCTGCAATTTGTGCAGGAATTTTCATCTCTGTCTGTCTGTCTGTCTGTCTGTCTGTTTGTCTCTCTATTTTGGTCTCATCGCCATGGATTCTGCGGAGGCAGGGCTGCAGCACTGTACTTCATCGTCTTCGTCGATAATAGACGTCCTTCCCCAAGACATGCTCGCTCTATGCCTTCTTCGTCTTCAATCTTTCAAGGATTTGGCCATGTAAGTTCGAACACACACACACACACACACACAGAGAAAAGAAGGTCCTGCCTTCAACCCCTGTCATTCCTTGGCGAAAGGTATCTGGTAAATGTCTGTGTGTATAGTAAGCAGTACACCAGCTCTAAACTGGGTGCGCTCTGGGTTAGGTAAAAACTTGGCTTAACATTAGGGTTTCATGTAGCCCTAACACAGGAAGTAGAAGAAGAATCAAGAAGAAGAAGAAGATTGTAGAAGAAGAATCAAGTAGATTCTAGAAGAAGAATCAAGTAGATTCTAGAAGAAGAATCAAGAAGATTGTAGAAGAAGAATCAAGAAGTTTCTAGAAGAAGAAGAGAGGGATTGGAAAAAAGAGGGGTACTTGGGAGGATTTCGGAAAAGTCCGTAGGAAGAGCTTCATCCGCCTTGAGTAATCAACCATTCCGGAGTTTTCTGTTCTGTTAGCCAGACGACTCATGCATCCTGATGGCATAATTGGACCGTCCGGAACGCGTTCAAGTTTCAGCCGTATCAGCCATTTGAGAGGTCCCTGTCACTGGCAATCCAGCATCTTAGCCTTATTCCCTACTATGGTTTTTGTGGCTTGCAGTGGTCTCTTTGATTTCTTTTTCAGAAATGTAGTTGTTTCCTGACTTTTCTACAACATAGTACTGAATACAATTACCCAATTACATACAGATATGGGAGAGGAAAGGAGATTTTTGTGGCTTGCAGTGGTCTCTTTGATTTCTTTTTCAGAAATGTAGTTGTTTCCTGACTTTTCGACAACATAGTACTGAATGCAATTACCCAATTACATATAGAAATGGGAGAGGAAGGGAGATTTTCTTACACCTAGTTTATTGTAGGTCAGTTGCTAAGTTTATCCACCTGAGACCCAAAGGTCATGCATTTAATCCCGTACATTCTGTAACCGCATCTAGTAAAAGTAGTGCATGCATAGTGAAATTTTAAGCCGGGAGGGTGGTTTTGTAAAGCTTTGGCATACCACTAAGTGTATAGTCCTGTTGCCCTAATGCAATAAAGGGAGAGATACTATTATCATCCATGGAGGTCAAATAAGGCCTACATGCATCAGACTGTGGGGGTATACTATGCATGTACTTTATATGTGGCTCTTGATGTTCAACGATTTTACTCGTGAACATAGCAAATGAGAGAGCAAACATTGTAGTAACACAATTGAAGGTGGAGCATTGAAATAGATAGATAGATAGATAGATAGATAGATAGATAGATAGAGAGAGAGAGAGAGAGAGAGAGAGAGAGAGAGAGAGAGAGAGAGAGAGATTGTGTGTTGATGGAAATCAATCTTTGAAAAGCAATCCAAGGTACATCTACTTATATATTTGTATTATGATTTCATGATGTGTTTTTTTTTGTTGGTCATGCTATTTTCATCAGGGCAAGTGGAGTCTGTAGGAAATGGAGAGAGGGTGTCCGACGTGCGCTTATGTATAGACAAAAACTCAGCTTCTCGGGATGGCGAGTTGACGATGAGTGTGTTGTGAGACTGGTGGAAGGTGCCTACAGTCTCCATGAGCTTGACATGTATCTCTCGTTTTCCTTAATCATTAACTCTATTTATTTGTTTCTTACAATGTTTATATATTGGGCGTATAATCTTCAGTAAACATTCACATGTATGATATAATATACATTTACAAGTGCACGGACATTTATCAGCATTTCGACTACGAAAATTTGCATGGCAAGGGACAAAAGCTCATATAAATTGCGTAATGGAGTGATCACCTACTCATGACATTGACATGAATTAATGTGTACTTAATGAATATTGTAGTATTTAGACAATAGACCCTGGTGTCCCTAGTAAAAAATGAAGCTCCAAATCACTTATTATCCTTCAGAGATTGGATATTTCAGCTACCCATATGGTGATTCGTGCATCTTTAGGCATACTTTGTTTCCTAGCTTCAAATATAAAGCATAGATACAACTTACAATGCATGTGTATGTTCAAGTGTCTTTTCTTTCATTATTGAACAGTTCCTCGAGTAGGTGGGGATGCAACATCACAAACGTTGGGCTAAAGAGAATATCCCTTGCACATTGTTGTCCAAATTTAACCTCTATTTCTCTATGGGGTGTATCAGCAATAACTGACGAGGGTGTCATCCAATTGGTATGCTCTATTCTACATATATTCACCATATTTACAATGTTTATTAAATAGATTTACTATCGTCCTTTGAGTGGCCGAAAGTATGCACTGTTGTATGTTGTTTTTAAGCAAGCTTGACAATATTCAAACAATGAGAAGATTGCAAATTTTTGTGAAAGCAAGGGACTTGTCTCGTATATCATGAAATGTTTTACAAATCTCTTATACTTGTCAAAGAAGTCTACTAGTTTATTAACTCGAATGGTTACATTTAGGTATCCAAGGCGCTCTCTCTAGAGCATTTGAATGTGGGTGGAACATTCATCACTGATAATTCTCTCTTTGTTATTGCCAAACATTGTCATAAGCTCAAGGTAACTATTACATAATCTCACCTTTATATATTTTTCTCTTAAGAGAAGGCAAGAAGAGAGAGGGCGAGAGTTGAATTACCAACATTTGGTTTACAATGCAAGCATTCAAATCACTAGGCCAATCCTCTTCAAAACTATGTTGTGACGGAGAACTAAAGTTTGTTCTTTACCTTTGTCCAGGTCTTGAATCTCTGGGGATGCAAACATGTTACCGAGAAAGGGATTGTGTCATTGGGAAGTGGGTGTCCGAATTTGTGCACCATAAATGTGTGGGGATTGAATATCCATGTTGAGTATTACAAGTACCTTTTATCCATGAAACCCCATCTCAAACTTAAGACTGGGTCTGCACAACGTATGCCGAATATGTTACCCTATTTGCAAGTTGCTTACTAAACGATAAATCTAGATGAATGGGATATACATATCGAATCTTCCAATACAATGCTTGCTTTAGAAAGTTATAAATAAATAAAATCAAGCAAGCTTCATGAAAAAATAAGGGTTCTCTTTACGAAAAACAGTATTTGATCATAGGAAATAATCTTTTTCATAATATATCTCATTTAAGTAATGCGTACGATCGATACTACACTTTTCTTCCATTACTTAAGATCTCATACACAAACTCGGATAAAAACTTGAAAGGGTATCAGGAAAATTGGCCTCGTCTATGTATTATACTCCATAGAATCACAATCAAAACAAGTCACATTTCTTCCATTACATAAGCCCTAACATGGTGTGCATGCGATTGTGGATTCCATTCATAAGATTTGAGATTAAAACTTGAAAGGGTATTAGGAAAATTGGCATCATCTATGTATGATACCGCATAGAATAAGCACAATCAAAACTAGTCACATTTCTTCCATTAATTAAGCCCTAACATGGTGTGCATGCGATTGTGCATTCCATTCATAAGATTTGAGATTAAAACTTTTTAATCCAATAAAAAGTTCCTTTTATGCGAACGAGGCGAAATACCATACAAAGCTTGATTGCAAGACATTATTTTTGTAAAAAAGGAAACAAAAAATATTATAAGACTGTCTTGTGTGCACACTTAATGCTTGGTATTGTTGGCCATTGGTGGTGACTTGTAATCTGGCTCACCCATGCAACTATTGTAACTTGTAAATAAGCGCAAAGTCCCAAGGCCAATATTAAGAGTCTAATGAATTGATGTTAAATTAGTTAGGTGAGAAGTAAAGCATGTCACTTGATATGTTTCTTTGTTATAATGTATACTAAATATGTGCAAATGCCTTTCCGTGCAAAAGAGAAAGTAATATAGAATAAAATCATCATTGTGCTACAACACATCTTGTCTCAGATTCATCATCTCCCTTTATAATTAATGGAGATCTTTCATTTCGTATTCTTCTCCACAATTGCAAAGTGTGAAATATTGTCAATTGACAACTCAAAGCCTTGGAGGCATCCTTCCTCATGAATGATGTTTATGACGTAGCTACACCATTTTTGACAAGTTTGCCCATGGAACAAGGAAATAAATTCCACTATGTCAACCCACTATACAACACCATCACTACACCATTGAACAACAAAACCAAGGGTGTCCACTATAACTTTGCCATTGATTCTGTTGTCTCAATTTGCACACGACCAAGAGTACATCTAATGAGCAACCGAGTTCTACCTCCACGTCGATGTTGTAAGCCAAGGGATTCGGGCTGCCAATGTCACATAACATGTGTGTATGTACTCAAGTGGGATTGTGGGGAACCTGAACCAATGAGGATGTGAAGTCATGTGAGAAGACTTTAAACCCCTTTGTGGGTAGCCTCGTGTAATTTCCCCATTATCTGAAATAACACTATCGGTTCAAAGCTTAGACTCAAGGAAACCTTAGAGACGAGGAAAGCTTAGACTCGAGTCGAGAAAACCTTAGAATTCCTTAACCTTTTTTTGACACCATGTTTTGACCTCATTCCCCCTCACTCTACCTCTCACCATGACAACACTTAGTGGTTAACACAGGATTAGGACTAATTGCACCCGATTAACACAAGTTTTTTTTTACAAAAGAAATTCCCTTTACAAAATAAGGATTACATCATGACAAAATTATTACAAAGTTAGGCTAGTTAAGCTAACAATGAGGATCCAAACTTTATGGTCTTCAATAGGCCCGCCTACGATCAATGGTTACACTCCCTCTTGTTGATGTGGTGGGGTAGTCTATGCTACTTGGGGCTCCCTTGTATCAAAGTTGTGTTATATATAATGTGCAAAATAGGAATATCAATCTAAATGGAGATCCTTATTGAGCTCCTTGTACCAATACATGATTAGATGTCTTATCTGAAATGGTCATCTCTGAATGATAGTTCTAGGTAAAATATCAAGAGTACATTAACTGTATAGATGACATTGCAGGTCAAGCTGGAACATACAAGGCTTCCAATGGAACTCTGTATACGGGATTACTTGGTGAATAGAAATATACAAATGTAAGGTGATTTGAGTTGTTATAAAAAGAATAAGTGGCTTCCAAAGATTCATAGCTGGTATGATAATCCACCATAAGTTTGGACAGCTTAATGATCTCTGTAGCACATAACACACACAGGAAGGTAGGTTTTTGATGCATATCATTGTCAAGATCTCCGTGAGCAGTTTGTGATTGACATTTCCAAATTGACGGGTGCCGGAACATGGTGGTGAGCCCCTTATCCCATTTAGTGGAATATTTGAGCAGAAGTTAATAGACTTACCTGATGATTTGCAAAGAAAATCAGTTACAAAGGTCGGTTTCTCACCATCAGCATTTTGCATATTTCATGTTCACTGTATAAATGTGCTGCTATGGTTGGATTACAGCCCATTCCCAGAGATAATCAAGACAGGGTTTTCTGACATAAATTTGATTTATTTCTTCACAGCTGGACCAGATGAGGTAGCCTGGTGTAGTCTTATATTTTAGGCTTCAATTGCAGTGTTCCTAAATATTATTGCCCACTTTTGCATAGAATTAGATTGGATGGGTGATTGAAGTATTATAGCAATATGATATAACTGACTATTATGAGCATTGGACAAAGTTTATGACTGTTGGGGGATGGCATTGTTTGTTATTAATTTTTGGGTGGCATGGGAATATAATAGGGACGGACTGTCAGCAACTATTTAAGATTGCTAGACAAAGTTTGCTACTTAGGGAGGTCATTATTTGATATTAACTTCTCGGTGTCACGGATACATAATATGTACTAAGGTTTAGGTATGTAAATATTGTATTTTGCAGGTTAAGTGCTGGCAAATTTGGAAACAAACAAAAGCTCCTCAGACTGCAGGAGCCATTCACGGCGATTTTGAGAAGGGTTTCATTTGTGCGGAGGTAAAATCAGAGAACAAATACTTAAGAAAACTGTTGGAGATCTGTGTTGGAGGTGCTCTGAAGTAAAATATAATCTTTTTTGCATGTAATGAAATTTGAGGGACCAGAGGACTTGGGATCTGAGTGTGCAGTAAAGGTATCAATTATCTGTCAAGTGGACATGAATCGAACACATACTTGAGTAAATCCTTGTGATCTTTACTTGCTTCTACTGTATTTGAATAGCCAGGCTGTAGGAACGTATAAACAGAGAGGAAAGACCTATATTTTCCAGGATGCGGATATCATATTTTAAGTTCAATGTCTCGAGGGAAGAAATGACAATAAAGCTTGTAACCCTGAACTTATTCCTTGTAAACCCTGAACTTGTTCCTTATAAACTGTCACCCAAAATCTGGGAGAGGTTAAAATCTTTGCATACATTATACTAGAATGACATTCGTTTTCAACTCGATCTTGTTTTGTTATGCAAAAGGTGTTTGCAAGGGCATACAACCTGGAAGTGACATTTCTTTTTTCATCAGCAAAAGTAAGATATTTTTGTTGCTACTATTCCATGATGCTTGTCTACTATTATTGTGAGATATTTGGATGCAACTATTTTCACATGCCATGTCATATTTATAATATATGAAATACTCACTATTTTAATGAATTATCAGCCTCAAAAAAATCCGGCAACATACATGCAAAACTTCCAGTAAGAAGCAGAATACCTTGCAGAAGGACTGAAAAAGCATGATCACTTCTTTATCTAAACCATGGCTCCATATCTTATTCGTACAACTAATGGAACTTTCATGTGTGGGTACAGCATCTAATTATAAGCTTTTTATATTAGCAAGAACAGTAACTGCTTATTGGAAGGTCTAATTACGTAGTTGAGCTCTACATCCATATTATTTTAACTCAATATCCATATGTTTTGAACCTGTTATCAGACATTTATGAAAAGTGGATAGAAATTTTCTTTCTAATAGGCAATATCAGAATAAATTATGTCGATTCAAGTAAGCTCTCTTCTTCGTGTCCAGGAATAATCAATCAGCATAGTAGCTCAATTAGAAGAAAATCGGCTGCATTGGCTTTCAAATTAGTTTAATGTTTGAAAATAGTTGGCATCATTGCTAATTGATTCTCAAAACATGTGTGAGTCTAGAGCTCTCGTGGTTTGATTTGATTGAAATTTTACTTATTTTGTATCAAGTAAAAAAGACGAAGCATTTGTATAGTACCTGGTTTGAGTGCAACACAACCAACCCTATACTTCTAAATTTAGACTAGATCATGAACTCTTTATTGCCATCTATATATATAAGTAGCTAAATAAGCGGAGACCAACTGTATACATGGGCGAGATAATTTTGTAAGTACATGTAATGTTTACTTAGATTAATTATAAATGGAATTTTTCTTTATTATTACACATGCCATGCATGCAAAATGTTTAAGATCTGTCTATTATAAAACACATAATGTTACTTACGATTAATAATAAACAGAATTTTTCTTTTTAAAATCACTTGTAAATGTCTCCACTTCTCAACTCTTTCAGATGTCGAGCCGTCTTAATAAGTTATAAACATAACTTCTGGTTCTATTATTAGTATGTCCTGCACATGGATAATTCAGATTTGGAATCTGTTTGCAAACATTCCATTAATAACTTTTTGAAAAAATTGCATACCTGCAGAAATTGTTTGTTCATCTGATATCAACATTGTGTTCTATTGAGCTTGCTCCAATCTCATCACTACGACGAGAATTATTAAGTGGAGGAGGATTTACACTATTCACAGGCACACTTGATACATCGGAATTTATATCATATGCGATGTTACTACGTCCATCTTCCACACTATAAAAACAAAATAGAAGTCAAATTTTACTATCTGGTATTCACAGGGATGATGTGACCATAGTTCAGGGTATGTGAAGCTACTGATTATACCTTTTGTCTTTCTTTTCATTTAAGTTGATTGCATCCAATGAAGAGATATCCGATGCTTCATTAGCAAAACCAGCTACAGGATTGGAAGATATAGCCTCTTCACATATGGCAATGGGAGTAAGTTTAGGATGAACAGCGGTTTGTCTCACATTCTCACGTAATAGGGCTGCTTCAAGTACAACGGCATGCTCCCTCTCCTTTGCAAGTTCTGCTCTCCACATATGTGCCTCTCTAAGGGCCTCATCTCTCGATCTTTCAGCAGCTTCTAATCTTTCTTCCATATCCTTAAGCTTCATACCAAGATGCATAAATTACATGAAATTCTTATCAATTGTTCGAGAGTGAATCATAAGCTTTCCAGATAATATATGTTGCAACATGAGTGAGATATTATTGATCAAATATCTCTGGTGTCCTATGTAAACCTGGTGTATTACACTGATTTAAAGATCAAAACAAACTTGGCATGATCTAGGTTCCAATCTTTAATTATTTTATAACATTTTTTTAATGTTAAAAGAAATAAGCTAAAAGTGTTACTAAACTTAATTTGAATAACAAAAACAAATTTACATCTTGATGGAACAGGGAAACAAAGTTTTAATGCTTCTTTTAGTATTTTGGTCGAAACAAACTGACGTGTTCAGATATTCCATTCTTTAGATATAAATTGAAATTCCTTTACAGCAACAAATCTTACCTTGTTTGAACTATCACGAAGCTTTTCATCCACTTCTCTCCTAAACCGAGCAATTTCAGTTCTAGCTAATCTTCTTTCTTTGTCCATGATCTGAGCTGCAGAAGCAGCTGCTTCAGCTGCCTCAGCTGTTTCAGATAATCGTTCAGCAAGCTCCTTGACAGTTGCATCTCTGGCCCTGATCTCCTTTGCCATCTGGTGTAGTTCTTCATCTTTAACTCTAAGAGTTTCCTAATGCCGAAACGCACATGTCTGATTAGCTCAACGAAAAAGAATTTCTGTAAACTTTCCTTTAAGTGTTTCTTAGTTAATATATGCGAAGATACTTTGACTATAGCTTATGTCTAGAAAGGATAAGAACATATCACAAACTTTCATGATGCTAAGGTCGTCCATTGGCAGGTCTCTTCCTTGTGAAACATCGGGTTTAGTCTGAAATCCAATGGCTATCTCTTTTGCTGCTTCCTTTGCAGTAGCATTGGCTGCTGCAACAACTGCAGCCACAGTTCCTAATTTTGCTGAGCCACTTCCTCCCAAGGAGTTAACAGCCTCTTTGTGAGCCCTCAAGACCAGTTGCGAAGCCCTTTTAGAAGAAACAATCCAAGACAGGTCATTTTCATTATAATGATAGAGAGCAAGCTTCTGGCCTTGGACAAATAGGACAACAAAGAGAATTTAAATATAAGGATCCTAACTGGAGAGTGGAAACCCAAGCTCGTGCAACTCCTTGAGTATCCGCACAGAGGAAATATTCCTTCTTTGCTGTATTTTGAATATCTAGAACAATATCCAGTTAAGGAGTAGCATTTAATTAATAAGCACCAGAAACCAAGGACCATACCAAAGGCTATCATAAAGTTCTATGAATCCCATAACAATCAGGATACATATACAGCAACCATCATATTTTGGTAGCCCCCTGCATGGAGAGAGTTTTGAAGTTATATACTGAAGACAACATAAGAATATCCAATAGGTTTCAATCGCAAATTTATACAAGGATCTATGCTTGATATTTAATGTCATACATATTCTGGATAAACAAATGAATTCCATGTAGATACCTAATCACGCAACTCATCAAGATGCCTACAGGAATTTACGTTCATACTATATAGAAGGCCGTTTAACCTTACATGGATCTAATAGAGAGTGTATTTTTTATGAAGTATTACATGCATAGAAATATTGACCTTTATACATAGAATTGTATAATTTCTAAAAATGAATAAATATGGTTGGATTCTATGTGACTAATCAATATTTAAAGAGGTTTCTTGGCTGCTGATTATATGTATTTGAATAGTAAGGAGGAGTCTTACTGAACATTTGTTGGAGAAATAATAATTGTTCCCTCGGCATCAAAATTGATCACACCCTTTGGAGCATCATCACCCCTCTCAATCCTTGGTAATGAAAAATGAACAGATGGATCAGTAAGTGCATAAAATTCTGAAGAGTTCACAAATCAAACCTTCAATATTAAGGGAAAGTGAACACTTAACAAGGATTGAATACTGTACCTGTACTCCATCTTTCCAGTTGTAGGATCCAATGTAAACCATCGCTGATTCCATTTGTGCAACTGAAAAAGAAATTAATTAAGACCTTGTCAGGAATATTGCTTTTTTTTATCATGTAAATGAGAAAGCAAAGGCATATTTGACATGTAAGCACTATTTCTATCAGCTACGGAGATGAAAAGAGTCAAAGGATTTATTCAAGCGTGAAACAACCAAGGAATACAGCTGAGAGCAAAGTTTATGAAATCTATGCGACGTTTCGCTTGGCAGAAACTCTCAACTTTAGCCTGCCTAACACACTTAACGAAACTTATTTTTATATCATAGCAAGTTTATCACACCCTCCAGAGAAAACTGTAATAGTGTAGTAATCATATTCTGCAGAGGATGAATCATGAATCAGAGGATGAGACAATAACAAATGCACTCATTGCTTTAGATGAAAATTTATGTGGAACCATTGCTTATGAATTTTATGAGTATACCTAATAGCACTTTAAACCATTTACGTTCATTGCTTTAGATGGCATATGTGCGTAAAAATAAACTTAATACATTCATTGTTTTAGAATTGAACCCTTTTATCAGCAAATGTGAATTTTTTGAGGTCTTGAATAATCCATCTATTTAGAAACACTGTTTATATATGCAAAATACATATGCCCTGTTTTGTTTTGTTTTGTTTGATCAATGTAAGAAGGAACATACTGTCTCAGATCTCTTGAGAAGAAAGCCTTGCAGAAGAAACCTCCCCGATAAGAACAATTGCTGCTTGATTTTTTCAAGGCTTTCCTTAGTGTTGGGCAAAGTTCCATTCTGATTTATTTTTTAAAAAGAAAAAATACAAAAATAAATTTTAAAAAAATATAGAACTATTGAGAAAAATACAAACCAAACAAAGCACAGAATGACTTAAGGAAACACACAAAAAATATAAATAAATAAATAAATGCAGTTAGAGGAGAACAAATAACAAAACAAATGGAGTTAGAAGAGTACAGACACAAATGGGAAGGAATTGTGATGAAGAGAGAGAGAGAGGGAGAGAGAGAGAGAGAGAGATCTTTCACTTGTTCCTGAGAGGAATCTTCATTGGACAGGGCCATGGTCTGACTGAAGGAAAAATGTCACGCAGGATTACTCTGTTTTCTTCTTCCTCGTTTTGTATCTTATTTTTTGTAGTTCAATTGCTACACAATTAACAACACCACGAGAATCTTGTCTTCTTCATATATGTACATACATGAGTAGTGTATGTATGTATGTATACATATACAATACGTACATACTTCCTAAAAGTACATACACATGAGTATATACATATATACATGTATACATGTATACATACATGTGTACATGTGTGTGTGTGTGTGTACTTGGAGAATACTAGTGTATATTATTTATTACTCACTCCTACTCCACCTCTTGTATGTATACCACAAGAAGAGTTAGGTTTTTCCTCGTCTCCATTGGAACTCACTTGCATTGCCTTCCCGACAAACAAACAACTCCGAAGAACTTATTATGTGCTCCAACACATGTCACTTCCCGGACAACAAAAAATGAGGCTTCCAGTTATTCCACTTATAACACACACATCGTTGTTTGCCTAGTTATCAGTATCTTTACCTTGCTTTTACTCGAGTTGGGGAGTTCTAACTCATATCCACCTACACCTACTAAGGTGTTAGCAACTTCAAAGCTTGGGTTATGATTCAGACCCATTCACCTATTCGACTGTTGCCGATTTTATTCTAGCTCTCAAATTGAGAATGCCTTGCTTCTGTAAATATGCTAGTAGTATAAGAGCGTTACTAGGTTTGTCCTACTTATTGGTGCCTATACACTATTAATTCATGTTGACTCATATTGACGTCTAGTTAGCAAATGCAATGTGAGTATTTAATCGTAGTCAGTCCATCACGAAAAAACCTTCTTTCTCAACCAATCATAATTTTGTTATTTGATGTCTTCTAAAAAAAAACCCAAATCTATAACATGGTTTAAAGTTGAAAAGCATATCAAATTCTACATTTTACCTTAAGATAATGTTGGCTTCAAATAGCCCACATTTAGGCAATTATGAGCTCTAATCTTACATAATTCCATCTTAACAACATCTCTCACTAAAGGGACAACTTTTTAATCCAATAATTGCATCCAAAGTATTTGAGTGATTATAAAGCACAATCAAAATTGTGAGGCATGACCATTGTAGCATTGCAAAACAATTGAATTGACGAAAAACATTGCGATTAACATTGTAATCATCGCAACATATGATTGTCTAAACTCCAAAATGGATTTCTTTTTGCATTTCATTATTTGATTGTGTATAATCCTAATATTTTTATTTTTTGAGTTAACAAAGTTGCATTGACAGAAACCAAATGGAAGCATAGACAATAGAAACTTTCAACACACATGAGACCACACCAACTTCAAGCATAAATCCAAAAAAAACTACACAAAAACATGTTACATAATGACAAGCTAGATTTACTCAAACATCTGTATACCCATTCAATCAACTAACTTTGGTTCATTGTTTGTCACAAATAAGGATGATTACATCTTGATCCATGTAGAATTTGCATATTAGTTTGTTGTTTAGGACAAAAGGTAGGGGCTAAATATGAGATATTATTACCATACATTTTACATAATTTGCTGTCAATATACATGTTGATTGCAACAAATAAGGATGATTACATCTTGATCCATGTAGAATTTGCATATTAGTTTGTTGTTTAGGACAAAAGGTAGGGGCTAAATATGAGATATTATTACCATACATTTTACATAATTTGCTGTCAATATACATGTTGATTGCATATGTACACCATATATGCATAGCACACTTTATGTGAATGACAATATTATCTTCATCATTCTTAAGAGTGCCTTACATCTATCTCCAATACTTATCATAATTGGAAATGAACTACAAATAAATAAAAACCATTGATGAGGAACCCCCATGAAATCATTCCTTATGGAATTTACCAATGAATGCCATTTCCCCTAGTATGTATGTGATTGCAACAATTTGTGCAATGGGTTTTAATGTGATGATGTGGTACTCCCACCTATTGCCTTTTGCCATTTATTTTTTATAGTGCATCTTTCTATCAAGAAAAAGGAATTCCATCAAGTGCATCTTTCTAGAGAGGGAAACTAAGAAACAACCTTCCCAATTATCAAGAGAATGAACCCAAAATGGTACCTTAAGGCATAGTATGAACTATTCGTACCATACATGCATTCGTATTAAAGTATGGTAAACACCCTCGAAGTATGGTAAATACCATACTTTTGTATTTCATTATTTATTATAAGGTATAACTTTTTTTGAGGTATGAAAGCCAAGGTAAAAAACATAAAAAAACACAAAAAAACACATGTTTTCATAACATACGCATTCGTTTGCAAATGTATGAAAAAGAATATTTGCAAATGCATTCGATATGTTATGTACTATGCCTTAAGGTGTAAATGTGTCAGAAAATTGAAAAAAAAGGTACAAGTATTTCTACTCCAACTAATATGAGTCACCCAACACTCGCATCTCAATCGGGGAACTTCCTATTCTAATAGGAGATGAATATTTTGGTGGTCACCCAACACTCGCATTGCTATCGAGAGTGGACATGCTCCGTATTCGAGCGGTGTACTGACCCGCACTCCTTGTTGGCCGTAAGGCACTAATGTCATACCTTCTATTAAGTTCATTTTCATCATCCTCCCCTCCCCCAACCCCTTATTAAGGAAGGATAAACTACTTTACGGTAAGTGCAAATTTTAGGACACTTTTATCATGAGCACTGTTGAACACACATGAGAAATTTCATTGAACCAAAGAAGCATTAATTTCTTGCAAATAATGGTTTTTACATGAAACCTCTATTTTTCATAGCTTCTGCAGTTAATGCTCCATCCATATTCTACCTCTGATGTGGTTTCAATTTCTGAATCCTCTTCAATTGGATGTGGTTCTTGCTCAATTCTCTGCAATCAAGTGAAATGAACATGTTTCTCATTTTTTAAATATTTTCATGTACTATGCAAGCATGTAAAAGTATATGTATACTGACCGTATATGAGCATAGATCCCTCCATAGTAAAGTAGCAATATCATACATATAAAAACAAACAATGCAATGTACAAAGCTCTATCTCCAGATCTCTGTAAATAAAAGAATTATTGCCTTGGTAAAACATGAGTATCATTAAGAATATCCAGCGCAAGAATCATGGTTTTTAAATAAAGTTCATAACTAGAGAAGCCAAGAACTTACTCCATTTCCGCGTGCAAATGGCTTAACCCCTTTCTTGCATTTGTGAGCATCACAAAACTGGCGTAAAAAGAAATCTGCACACAGCAACAGAAGTACTAGAATATCACCAATGCCTATTCTCCCATACAATCTAAGATTAAACAACATGGATGGCAAATTTGCATGTTTATTTTGTGGATCATGCACAATCTACATAAAAATGCATCATAATACCCCCAATTTTTCCTTTATTTGCCAAATTACCCTTAATTTTCATTATTTGCCCAAATATCTGTGGTCATCTCCCCAAAGAGAGATTTTATCTGCAGTTAGAGCAAGTATATGTAATACTCGAACAAGTACATGGTTGACTCAGCCCTTTTTTCTCTTTTGAGGGTGAAAATTTGGGAATATTTAGGGAACTAAATGAAAGCTCAGACCTATTTCTGGGTTTTTCTCAATAAATAAGCACAAGTTGATGTCCAAACCAATAAGAGCAAGCTAATTTGCAAGTGGCAAGGTAGAAATCCACCATTTCTGTAAGGGAAAATTTCATAAGACTAATATTTCATCAGCACATGGATAATGTGCCTAGCTTAGTTGTTAAGAATGCTTCTGGATTCATAGGCATAAGTACAATTATGAATAAGAGTTTAAATTCGAGGATATAGGAAAAAAGAAGACAAAACAACAAAGCAAACGAAAATAGACAATGAGAGAGGGACATTAACGTCTTTTAAGAGACCAAAATGGCATACGAACCTGAACAAGACATGAAATTTCAAAATGTTGACTCATCTTTGAGAAACATGCAGCAATAGGTGGTGACAGTCTGGTTTTAGCTAAAACCAAATAATGAAACCATAGTTTAATGGCTTAAACAGTTTCTTTATAGTTCCAAAATTTGAAAATGGTTTGGTTTGGTTTGGGGAGTTAATAGTAATGTTTGAATTTGTATTGGTTTAATGGTTTATGATTTCTCCCGCTGAAACCAGGTCATTTGACATTATAAATTAACATAAAAATCATAAACACTATCCCCTCTATCATATGTTGTAAAATCTTAAGAGTTTTGCTTCCTTAATTTTTACATATTTTTTCCATTTTCTAAAGTTGATGAATTTCAATTTTAACTTTTATGAAATGTATTTGTTCAACAGTTTATGGTTTGATTTTAAATGATTTACATTGGCTGCTTCTTAGATGGTTCAGTTTAAATCGTTTCAATGTTTGGCTCTGTTTGGCTTAAGTTTCAAAATAATTCATGCTGTAAAATCTTAAGAGCGTTGCTTTCTTATTTTTACGTTTTTCTTCATTTTCTAAGTGGATTCTCAATTTTAACTTTTATGAAAAGTATTTGCTAAACAATTTATGGTTTGAATGGTTTGATTTTAAATGGTTTCGTTTGACTGCCTCTTAAACGTAAAGTTTAAATGGTTTCAATGTTTGGCTCTATTTGGTGTAAGTTTCAAAAGTTTTAAATGGTTTTGAGTTTGAGACTCCAAATGGGTTTGAGCCAAACAAAACTGTTGCCGATTTCTAGAAAACAAATGGATGCAACTAAATTAGCAAAATTGTCGTTAGTTAAGTTACCATTCTCAATTTTAAGACTGAAACTTTTGCCTTTGAAAGACATTCAATAAGTGTTAAATGGTTTAAATGGTTTGAGTTTGAGACTCCCAAACAATTTTGAGCCAAACCAAACTGTTGCCAATTTCTAGAAACCAAATGGATACAACTAAATTAGCAAATAGTGCAAAAGCTTGGCTATGGAGAAAGAAAGATACATGGATGTCTTTTAAGAGGCCAAAATAGCCTAGACTACCAAATAAATTGTTACATCTTAGAATGTTTTCTCGTCTTTGAGAATAATAAACCAAAAGCAAGCTTTGTGTAAGCTATACATCAAGGCAGTGAGTCATCATATGTTCTTGATAATGATAATAAAGTAGCAGTGCATGGCCACTGTGGCATCAACTTCCCAGTCTTTTATATGCAAATGCTACTCACTCTCTATTATTTTACATGAGGCATCTAGCAAAATATGGTGATTTATACAGCCTATATCATCCATTACGGGAAAGATTGACAGGCATATAATTCTTACATGTCATATGAAAAAGCCCTCAATTTTTACTGAAGCTGTGACAAAAACACTGGTTGAATGTTTGCAAAAACTTTACAACCCTTCAGGTTTCCCATCAAAGTGTTTTAGAAGGTAAAGATTTTCTCTTTCTCCTTTTGCAACAACGACATGTGTCTTTGGAGATAAATTAACAGAAGCACCATCAAAATATACCCCATGATTGTTATTGATTGCTTGAGTTACAGATACTAGACTTCTATAACCACAAGAACATACAAATATCTTTAATTGTAATATCTATTTTACCTGTAATGATTTGGAAACCACATTTTACACTCAGATTTGATGATCACATACTATCTGATGCAAAGATAAGAAGCCCTAATTGTTCTTGATTTTCCGAGAAATCTCTCTCGTTGGTCATGAAATTAGTTGCTTCACTATCTACCATCCATTTGACTGACTTAATCATACTTGCATTAAGATGCCTTTCTTCTGTTCTTGACCTGCCGTCATTGAGAACCTCAATAGGAAAAATGACCTCCTATTTAGTCTTGCTTCTCTCAGCTGATGAAGCTTTACCTTTTCCACCTTCTGCTGATATTATTTCTTCTTGAAACAATTTGGAGAAATGTGTTCATTTTGTATTGATAATGCCCAAATAAGTTGTAAGCATTCTTTCACTTGAACTTCTTCTGACTTAAATACTTCGATCACATGCTTGAGATTTCAGGTGGGTATTTATTCTTCTTGTCTTTGGTTTTAGATGCAAATGCACCATCATTGCCTCCATTCTTGAGAGATTTTCTCTCCTTATGAAGGATTAAGGTAACAAGACACTTAAAGGTTGGAATGGATTACTTTGATGTCCTTGTCAATAGCTAAGTTACCATTCTGAAGTTTAGGACTGAAACTTTTGCGACCTCCAATAAGTGTTAAATGGTTTGAGTTTGATACTCCCAAACCAAACTGTTGCCGATTTCTAGAAACCAAATGGATACAACTAAATTAGCAAATTTGTCGTTAGCTAAGTATTCTTAAGTTTTAGAAGGACTGAAACTTTGGTCTTCAAAAGACCTCCAATATGAGCCAATCCATGAGAGACAGGTCTCTGGCATGAGGGAATCACCTTCAATGATGGCCTATGAGAAAGAAATATATATCAATGTCTTTTAAGAGCTGACAATGGCCTATGAGACCAAATGACAGATTACCTCTTCAAATGTTGCCTCATCTTTGAGAAAAAATCAAAATAAATATGGCTGGATTAGTAAAACTGCCGAAGGTACCAGTTATTCACATTAATATTCTGAGTTTAGATTCACTGAAACTTCTGCCTTCCAAACATGACCAACACTTGCTGATCCAAGACGGAGGTCTCTGAAGCACATTCAATGGCGGGTGATACTGGCCTTCATTTGTCCACAACAATGAGGGGGGTGTGCTCCAGATGGATGTGGCTAAGATGCGGGACTGATTGCTATTGCCCATCTATGATAACCTCAAATGTTGTGAGTGAGACCAGACTTGTATAGCCTTTGATTGACTTGTGCACCTATGTGGCAGCAACCTAGGAAGACCATAGCACTCATTCACAGAAGTTTATCACACAAAACTACCATTGAGACGACAACCAAGCTAGAGGATGGACAAGTTTGGATATAAAGTCAAGATTATACATGCTATATTGATTGACTGTTCTCACTTGCTCCAACATATACTCAATGAGGCAGTAAGTTTTCTGGGCTGCTCAAAAGTTCTGAGAATGTAATAAAGTTCTAGCAAACAATCCCTAAATGCCTTTGGCATTGGAGGACATTTCTATCACAAACATTAGAGTATATAGACAAGCTAACAAATCCAAGTTCAGTGTATAAGAGGGCACATAGTTGGCTTTGTTTTTGTTCTGGGTAACACTGGTATAAGCAGGACAGCATAGCTACTTTTGTATTTGTTTGGATCCCGTGGGGAGAAGGGGGTAGGATAGCTAGTTTTATGGTTTTTGGGGTTCCGTGGTCTTATTTCACCTCCACACCACTTTCATATTTGTATAATATAAAACAGGCTGACACAAACAAAATAATGATTAAAACAGAGGTGAAATCATGACCAAAAGGCTGCATCCAACAACTCATTGGCGGCCTAATATGAACTAGCATCCAAACAAAAAGATATTGCATAGAAGTTGGAAATAAATCATCCGCAATTCAGGAACAGCGCAAGCTTATCCCAAACATCTACCAGAGAGATGCGTACACCCCATAAACAGTAGCAAAATCTCTGGAGAAAAGATTCACGCAAACCACTCTCCGTAAATGAGAAGGAGAAGGAACACCTCATAGCATGCTTCTCCCAGGGATTTTATTGCGTACATTTCAGTCAACCCTTCAGATCTAGGATTATCTCTGTGTTTAGCATTTATCTGATACTGGAAAAATAAGCATCAAGAGGACAGTTCGTCTTAGATGTTATGGTCATTCAGACACTAGGAATTAAGTGCCAAATTGATCACTCCCTTCAATCGGATATATTAAATATCAACATTTTAGAATTAGTGATAGATGTCTTGGAACTATCACTTCTCTTAGCTTGTGGTTTATCAAAGATTCTATATTGGGATACGGGCAAGTAGACTTGGTCGCACATTTAAGATCAATAAAAAAGGGATATCTTTAAGATCAATAAAAAAGGTATATTTCAAAGGAATATAAAAATGAAACATACATGATACTCTTGTAAAATAATGTGCACAAGATACAAAAATAAAAATATTGTATGATGTACGTCAACAGCAGACATTACATACCATGAAGTCTCCGTGATGTAGCACTCTCTTTTGGAGGGAAACAAGTATTTGCTAAGCTCTACCATAAAATAAAATTAAATATCCATGAGTAGAAGGTCTAAAATCTTTTCAAAATCAACTAATTAATTATTCATGATAGATCTGTGCTATACCATATGCATATGTATATCAGGCCAAATCTTCCAGCAGTCTTAAAATTATTATATGAATTATCTTTTCAAGTACATACTATTTACTTGAGTGAGCAGGCATCCAACAGAACAGACCTCACATAAATGTAGATTCTTTCCAGATGCTGAACTGCTGCATTTTCTTTTGATGTACTTTGCTTGCTTTAAGGTGTCATAATAATCACAATGAAGTGCCCCACACATATCTGCTAAGCATCGTTCACGAGTCTGTGGATGGAAAAATGCACCAGTTTAGTTGCATAATAAAAACTCCATAGAATTAATAGCCATTTAGAATATAATGAAGCATTGCGTTCGATTTGATGAATAATCCGCTTTGGGCCATGTCGAGAAATTGAGATCTGGTGATTAATTACTAATAAAGGGACTAGCAAGAGAATCCGTATGTGGACTCCAATAATGAGGTCAATACCATCTCATCTATTCAGCCCCAACTGTCAAATTTGTTATCACCCAGTCTATTGGAACAAACAGAAGTTGAGGAAACTGTTGGTCATGTATCTACAATGATTCAACTTATTCAAGCACATCTTCAACTTGTTGGCATGCACCTCTTTACTTTTTTCACTTCAGAGATGGTATAATAGCTAATTATATTATCCATCAGACCTAAGATTCATCGTAAGCTTGAATTTTCTAAAAATTCCGTAAACATAAAGGATAATTTAGGTTGCAGGGAAGGAAGTTCATGTCTATAAGACTACTAAACAAGGTGTTTGCTACATCAACTTGATTAGATGTACTCACATAATTAAGCAAAGCACGATGTCGGTTGTCAAGATGTTGATCCAAATACTTCTCAGAGCGAAACATTTTCTTGCAATTAGAACATTGCCATTGACTTGTTGAAATATGCTCTTTCTTCATCTCTTGTTCTCTAAAAATATCATTATTGGGATGAAGCCTACAAGCCTCAGGAATGTTATATTTGGCTTCTTTCACAAATGGAAGCAAGTACTGCACAAATTTTCAGAGCAATATTAGAGGATAAAATTTTAAATATTGCATAAATGCATAGTACTTATTGCAGACAGGTATATGATTTCAATATATCCAAAATGTACAATTACAACATGGCATTTCAACTGAATGTTAGCAATAATATATGGCCATTTAGATATATTATTGCAGCCTACAAAAGGTTGCACTAGTGGAATGGTCTAACCAAGTGACAGCATTGTCATTTATCTTATTTCAAGGTTCATCCAACAGTGGTTCCGTGTAGCAACAGAGAATCAGATTGAGTTGAGGTTGTCAGGTGCCAACAAAGTCTGTAGCAGCACTAGCAGGGAGAATTGACAGCTGTGAGTAGCAAGAAGGATGCAAACCACTGAGATGCCAATGCAGTAGATGGGGTTGACCCCCCACCATGGACCTTTGAAGTGTGTTACATGTCAATAATAGAATAGATCTATATTGTCTAGACACTTGGCTATATTCAAACGTAACCCTGTCCTAGTTATTTACCAGTGAATACTCATAATAATATGTGACTAGATCAGATAATTTTCTTTTAGAGAGGACACACATGACATTAGGTACACCTAAATCCATGTATTCCTATTAAAGGCAACATACATATTGTACTGAGCTTGTGTGTGTCAAAGATTTCAGAAAGCCAATAATTAGACAGTTATATAGATTATATATGGTAGAAATGATGCAGTTATACACTCATACATGTCGCATGTGGTGCATGATTATGCATGCTATTTTTATTTAAGCGATTAATCCAAATAATTATACGATCTAGAACTTCTGCATTGATCAAATGCCCTTGTTCAACCCCCTCTCCACCAATTATATGTGCTACTTCAGCAATTATATGATCAATTCATCTCTTAATTCTCAATTACATGTACTATTTGAGTGATTATGTTGTCAATGCATCCCCTTTTTCTCTCTTTCAGTGTGTGCACTGCAAAATTCTCAAAAAATAAATAGAAACTAGGGTTTTTCAGAGTTTTTCCTTAATAAAATTTATCACACACAATTGTTGTAATAAACCTTGATCAATTAATAAAAGAAGATTGATGTACCTCATCAATAACATTCCAAGCTGTCCTGCTCCGTTCCCTTGAACAATGAATGTCATGGTTATGGATTGGCTCTGCTTGCTGAAGCCTCCTGACCAAAAGCAGTCACCCCTTGTAAAAAGACTTCGAACAAGTAAGAAATATCCAGAAATAACAAGTATATCATTCATATTTTGATCTTTAACTAAAACCCTTGCAACTATTATGCAAGCATAGCATCATATGTATAATCCTGTGTCACTAAAGCATATTACAATTTAGTATCACGCTAGCAATTGAAAAAAATAATTCATGTCAGTCAATAGGCACTGTTAATAGTAGAAGAAAAGCCTGAGATACCCCGAGTTTTTCTTTATGTCCACACTGCTTCATTATTTCCCCAAATGCCCTTTATTAGCCCCTCTTTGAGCAATTCCATGTGCTCATTGAGCATTTACACAGTCAATTCATACCCTTTTCTGTTTTTCTGTTTTTGGCATCTAGAGAAACGCCAAAAACATGGGACCATCAGAGAAGATAATGAAAAACTTGGGGTACGTTGGTGCGATTCTCTTGGTAGTATCTATTAGCAGCTGAAAATTGATGATTACTAAAATCACTCTATACTAGTGTCACAGTCTCTTAAGAAATATTTTCCTCGAGTGGACCTTACTTCTCTAGAATCATTTTACAACCAGATTTTAATTCAAATTCATAAATATAAATGTTGTTGAAGAAATTAGTTCTCATTTTACAACCTTTTTTTAAGTTCAAGTTCTTCTAAATATAGATTTAATCAAAGAAGGACAAAAGAAAGATCAATAAAAAACCTTAAAGTTAGCCTTATCATCAATATAGTTGTTGAGAAGTAGAATAAACAAAATTCGAATTTGAAATACATTTCTGGAGAATCCTTGGACAACAACTTTGCAGTTCAACTTCTCATCAATATAGATGCAGTCAAACAAGCAGCTTGGGAGAAAGCATGAACGACCAAGAAGAAGAGGAAATTGAATACATTATTTGATCAACAGTAAATCTGTATCTCTAACAAATTATCCAGACCTAAGCACAAGTCAAAGAATATCCAAGATCTCTGTATATAAGGTGATGTTGCAAGAAACGAAGGTCATATTTGATTCTGATAAGAAAAAGAAAGAAAGGAGCGAGACGGAGAAGTAGAGGGAGAGGGAGAGGGAGAACATAACCGCGTGATCTTCTTTAATTTAAATTAGTCCGAGCTTACACGAATCAAGAGAGGAGAAAACATGTCCGGATTGAAACTATTGAAAGGATTTAAAAGATCAAGTGGATAGGTATGATCAGAACTTACCAGGTATGAGAAGGAAGCATCATGGCCAAGTAAATAAACACACAGACAGAAGAAGAGTTTCCCTGGCCATAAAGTCTTCACCTTCATCTTCATCTTCATATTCCTCTTCCAACTTCTCCTCCTCCTTCTTCTTCTTCTTGCTGTTTGAAGAATATGACACCCAGATTCTGCGTCTTCTTCGTTCAGGAGGGAGGATTTCCTGCAGCACAATTCAAGGCTCAAGCAGAAGCATCCACCATATGAGTACATACATACATACATACATACATACATACATACAAGACATACATACATACATACATACAATACATACATACATACATACATACATACATACATACATACATACATACAATACATACATACATACATACATACATACATCCGACGTGTCTATTTGCACCTAAATCATATGTAAATAGGGCTGCTCAGGGAATCGCGGCCACGGACGGTGCAGATTGCTCAACTGAGGACGCGTGCTATATGCACCGTCCCCGATCTGGATGAAACCAAAACGCGCCAAATAAAAAGTTGTCAGTAGTCACCCGACTACTACTCGTGAGTCGCCCCAACTATCACTAGCTCGGTCGCCCAACCAAATATGGTCACCCAACTATCACCACCTCGGTCACCCAACTGATACAACAAGTATAAACCCCTAAAACCTGTCATTTTGTCACATTTTTTAAACAAGATTGTAGGGGTTTTTGAGGCAGGGAAACAAAAGCAGCGGGTCAGCCAGTTGTCGATGTGTATTTGGAACACCATCTTCATTGCCACCAACTTACTTCATAGGTTAGTATTTTATTTGTTTCTACTTGTTTTGCAAATTTTTTAGACTGTAAATCATATATTTCATGAAAATGGTTCCGAAATAGGACAACGTTGCTGGATATGCTCAACTTGGCGAGATTGAAAGGGCTCTTCACTTGTTCTCCATGATTACATTGTGTATTGCAATCTATTTCAGGCAATATTAAACATGGAGAACATACGTATTTGTGAAGATTGTCATTTTGCAACCTCCCTGATATCAAAGATGGAGAAATGCAAAATTAAGGTCAAGGATCCAAATCACGATCAAATCTATGCGGATTGAAGGTGTATCTGTGGGGAGTAGTATATACTAATGTTGATATTGTGTCATACATTTCTGTGAGATTATTGATGCAAGATAGATAATTCACCTTCATCTTTTGTTGGAAGATTTTTTTTTATTACCCAAAATCACCTCCATATGTATGTATGACATGTTCCACTAAATTTGATTTTTGATTATTGGTTTTGCTTGATTGTATAGATGGTTGTTAGGTCCAATATGAAGAGTAGTTGGATTGTGATAAGGATGACCTATATCCAAGTGAAGGGATATATGTCAAAAATAATTTTTTATTGCTAGTGATGCATGTATGTTAACCGATGCTTTGGTTCTAGGATATTCATGAGAAGACAAAATAGAAGTTGTACATCCGACAATTCTAAGGGTGGAGAGAGGTTGGACAAACCAAATGGTTGGGATTGGGGCTTTTATGTCATGAAGACCATACAAATGCCAGTAGAGGAGTTACTCTTGGGTGGACATCTCTAGATTTTGTAAATATGATTTGATTTGGATGTCAATTGTGGAATTTATAGATCTTGGCTCTTATACGTATTTGGTTCCAGAGCATAGAGAAATGGTTCGAACACGAAGACGTGCAACGCCTTTGGATCAATGTCGCAAAGTGGGCACAAAGGGTTTGGGGATTTCCGTATTCGTGATCAATTAGGATTTTGTAAATTTGGTATCATCGATGCAATATTACCAAAAATTGTAAATTGTAACATTTTATATTTTGGAAAATGCCAATGGTTGCCCACCATACATTGTATATCAAATACCCTTATTAATCAAATATCTTTCATTTTTTATCTTTCCGGTCATATTCGATGTTTGAAGGTGTATATGATAATTTGCGTGTATAATCGTAACATATGTTGGACAATTTTTGGACAATCATATTTGATGTTTAAAGGTGCATATGATAATTGTGTGTATGATCGTATAATATGTTGGACAATTTTTGGACAATCATAAAGAGCAATTTAAAGCCAATAATAGGTAGATTATTGCTTAGACTAACGGATATGTAACAATTGGAAGGTCACATTTGTAAATTAGTAAGGAAATGAAGGACACTTCATTAGGCTTGAAACGGTGAAGGTTATTTTAAAGTATGGAGAGGATACCTAGTCAGGTGGTCCAATGATTGAATCATTAAAAGTATTAAAAATATTTAAGTTGTGGTTGTTGTAAAGGGGGGAGATAGTCTGGCCGATTGATAAATGAATAATTGTATGTGTTGTAATGTATAATTGATTCCATTACTTTCCTCTAGTCTAACAATTTTTTTTTTTCTTAAACATCATTTGAACCTTATGTGTAATGGTGGTTTGATTTGAAACACGTTTCCTTATTATAGTAAGTTGGTTTTGCATTTGTATTTTTGTTGCAAACTATATATAATCTAATGAAAATGTGCATTAGAAAGAAATGTTGTATTGCCAATGGTGTGATTGATATGTAACACACATATTGATTCATAAGCTTCACATATTGAATCAATCATATATTACTCACTTCCTCGTCAATGGGAGCAATACATTAATATACATGCAAGAATCAATTGCTAGTTGCTAAATTTCCAAAATCAAATGTCAAAACCCTAAAAAAGAAAGAAGTTAAATGTCAAATATTCAAACTTTTCACCTATTAAATGTAAGGAATGACTCTAATAACTAAACCATTCACTTTTAGTATTACTTTTATTTATTACTTTATTAATTGTTCTAACATGGTCAAGCAACCGCCTTTGAGTCGGGCGACCAAAACAAGAATTTATTTATTTTTAATCCTAATTGGACGGTGCATATTGCACACGCCCTTGAGTGACCTACACCGTAGTGGTTGTGATTCCCTTGCCAACCCTATTTATGTGTTAGGTGCAAATAGACATGAACGTACATATCTATTACATACATACATACATATGGTGTATATAGATATGATGTGCCTATTTGCCACTAGATCATAAAGAGGCCTAGTGAGGGGATCACAGTCAGCACGTTACCCTGAGTAACTATACCCTTCAAATGACAATAGCCTAATTCATCTAAGTAACCCGACTTGACTCGTATCAATAGCCCAACTCGAAGAAGTAACCCGACTCGAGTTGTTGCAATAACTCGACTCAACATAAACCTCAGTGGCCCAACTTGGAGCAACAACGCAACTCAAATTTTAATCTCAATAGCCCGATTCATCGCAATAAGCCAAATCAATTTTTCAATAGTGAGTAGCCCGGCTCATCATAGTAACCTCGACTCAATGTAGTAGCCCGACTCATTCCAATAACCCAACTCAATGTAGTAACCCAACTGATGAGAGACAAGCTCAACATCGGCCGGATCGGCTGAAGAAGCCGAGGACCGGATCGACTAGGACCGATCGGTCAGGCCGTTAGGAAAGATATTCTGTGAGGAATATATTTGGGAGTTAGTGTAGGAGCTCTTAATGAGCATTGAAGTAATATCAGTACTCCAGTCAGTCCTTCTAGGGCTTGTACAAAGTGTTCATTGAACACATATATGTATTGGTTTTTTGTCTTTAATAATATATTCTCCTTTTTGGTGTCTTCTCTCCAACTCTCTCGGTCTCTCCTACGTATACTGTGTAAGCTCAAGCTCTCCATTAAACCTGAGTGTTCTCCCTTCTGTTCTGTCTTTATACTTGCTTCCGCACGCTACTTTCTACATGGTATCAGAGCGCGATGGTTGAGAACCTCTCTGCAGCCGACACATCTTGTTGAAGAAGAACAAGAAGAACGATGGATAGAGGCATGGCAAGCTTGCTTCCAACGGAGAAGCTCGACAGAACCAACTACGCGTCTTGGTCCTACAAGATGCACCAGTACCTGATCGGGCACGACTACTGGAGTTATGTCGAAGGAGCTAATGACGCGGCACCCGAATCGACACACAGAGACTTTCCGTCGTGGGAGCAATCGGCGAGCAGGGTATTATACTGCTTCACGTCGTGTGTGGGCGATCAACTATTGAGCTATGTTCGGGATGCAAAGACGCCGAAGGGGGCGTGGGAGAATCTGAAGAAGATTTTCGTCGCGAGCACCACAATTAGGAAGCTTCAGCTCTGACAGGAGTTGAGCAACCTACGACAACGCGACTTGTCGGTGGCGGACTATACCTCAAAGATCAAGGATATTTGCGACTCCCTCGCCTCCATAGAGGTGAACATCGAGGAGAGCGAGATGGTCCAGATCTGTTTCGGAGGTTTGGCGTCGAAGTTCGGAGCGTTCCGAACGACTGTGTGTACTCGGGAGAATACGCCGTCCTTTTTCGACTTACAGTCGATGCTCCTGGTAGAGGAGAACCACACGGGTGCGTCTACAAGCACGCACACCGACAACAGAATGTTGTACATGGAGGGAGATAGGCCTCGTGGACGTGGAGGACGAGGCGAGTCAGCGCGCAATGGAGGCGGCTAACGAGATCAAGGAAGAAGGCACCGAAGTGATGCCGACAGCAACTCCGGACCCTCCGGAAACAGGGGGAGTCGAAGCGATGAGAACCGACAAGGGAAGGCCATCGCGGAGTGCTAGTACTGTGGCAAGAAAGGCCACAGGGAAAGTGAGTGCTGGAAGAAGCGCGCCGATTCGGAGAGAACCGGTTCCGGAAACGGCTCCAGACATACCGACAAGGGAAATCCGCAGCGATCGCACTACGCCGAAGACTCCGGGAGAGCCGGAGAAGGGTCTGCCTTCGTGTCGAGACACAAAGCAAACTCAATGAAACAGAGCACCCTGAGATCAGACGAGGTGTGGTACGTAGACTCCGGCGCGTCAAACCACATGACGAGCCATAAGGAGTGGTTCTCGTACCTTGAAAAACCGATACAACCTGGAGTAGTCGCAACAGGAGACGACACTCCACATCCTATCGCGAATGTCGGAGAAGTTCCCCTTAGCCATGTCGGGCAGAAAGGGAAACTCATGAACGTGCTGCACGTTCTGACAATCACGAAAAACTTGGTCTCGGTCGGACATATCGTCGACCAAGGGATGGAGGTTCGGTTTACACACCTCGGGTGCTTCATTGAGGAAGAAGGCCGTGTGATTGCGCAAGGGCGCAGAGACGGGAGGATGTTCATCCTCGACTCCACTGACGGCGGCACCGCAATGTTCGCAAAGGGACAAAAAGCCGAGTCGGACATCGACTTGTGGCACAAGCGGATAGGCCACGTCAACTACCAGCGGCTTCAAGATTTGCAATCGAAACAGGTAGTGTTCGGATTGCCCAAGTTTAGTGGCCGAAAGGCACAAATTTGTGAAGCCTGCCAGCTCGGGAAGCAACACCGACTTCCTTTCCCCAACGAGCGAAACCGGAGCCGGAACAAGCTCGACCTTATACACTCTGATGTATGGGGGCCGGCACAAAACGTTAGTCTTGGTGGGAGCCGATATTTCGTCTCCTTCATCGACGATCACACGCCGCACACGTGGATCTACCTCATTGAGAGGAAGAACGAAGTCTTCGACTGCTTTCGGGACCTCAAAGGGTTCGTGGAAACGGAAACGGGACGAAAGATCAAGTGCCTGCGGTCGGATGGCGGGAAAGAGTACTTTTTCGGTCAATTCAACGGTTACCTACAACAAATAGGAATTCGCCGTGAATTCAGTTGTAGATACACGCCGGAGCCGAACGGCATGGCCGAGAGAAAGAATCGGTCAGTTGTGGAAGCGGCACGGGCAATGCTGGAGGAGAAGAGCTTGCCCAAGTTCTATTGGGCCGAGGCGGTAAGGACCGCGGTATACATCCAGAACCGAATCGGAGACAAGGTGTCGGCGCACGAGCTATACTTCGGAACGAAGCCGAATTTACGACACTTGAGGGTGTTCAGTAGCATTGCGTATGTGCATGTACCGAAGGAGAAAAGGAGGAAGCTGGTCGCAAAGGCCGAGAAATGCATCTTGGTCGGTTACTTGGACGAGCAGAAGGGTTATAAGTGCTATAACCCTCGCACCAAACAAGCGCATGTCAGCCGCGACGTTGTGTTTGACGAGTCCGCGTCCTGGTACCTGCCCCCGACTACGAACCTCGACTCCAATCCGAGCTCTGACGATGAGGTCAGCGAGGCCGAGATGCCTCCGGATGAGCCCGAAATCGAGACCCGCGAAGAGAGTCCGATTTCACTCCGGTTAAGTGGACCGATTGGACGACTGAGTCGGTACGACCAGTCCGATGAAGAGCCGGCGAGTAGTGGAGACTCGGCCATGCATTCCCCGCGTAGGAAGCCGAGGAGACGGCTTACGCGCAAAGAGAAAGGGAAGAAGAAGGTGTCGGATTCCGGCACGGATAGGAACGAGTCAGACCGACGCGAGTCCGACTTCGAGGGAACCGGTGACGGGTCTTTAAAGGTGAAGTCTGCGTCGACCGAGAAGGCCTCGACATCGGCTAATGCGAGGTTACGCCGATCTACCCGCCAGAAGAATCCTGTTTTGCGGTTCGGATACGAGTACATGGCGCATCATTATGCGTACATGACCCGTTTAGCGGAAGTGCGTGAGCCAGAGAGCTACGCAGAAGCGGCTAAAGACGCGAATTGGCATGCCACGATGGAGGAAGAGATGCACGCATTGGCAGAGAACGAGACCTGGGACCTGGTTGACGCACCAACCGGGGTAAAACCGATCGGGTGTAGGTAGGTGTACAAGGTCAAGTACAACACCGATGGCTCCGTTAACCGGTACAAGGCTCGACTAGTGGCAAAGGGCTACGCGCAGAAACACGGCATCGACTACGATGAGACGTTTGCGCCGATCGCGAAAATGACGATCGTCCGTGTTTTGCTCGCAGTAGCCGCGGCGAAGGGGTGGCACCTACATCAAATGGATGTAAAGAATGCGTTCCTGCAAGGTGACCTTAAGGAACAGGTGTACATGGTACAACCCCCCGGATTTCACTCCGGAACGAACTCCTCGGCAGTATGCCGACTGAAGAAGTCCCTTTACGGACTGAAGCAAGCCCCGCTTGCCTGGAACGCAAAGATCACGCAACAACTGCGTCGGATGGGCTTCGTCACGTCAAAATCAGACTCTTCCCTGTTCATCCGGAAAGGTCGACTCGGACCGGTTAGTATTTTACTGTATGTTGATGACTTGGTCATCACTGGCGCCGACCTAGGTGAAATCGACCGCGTGAAGCTTCAGCTTGCGGCATCGTTCGACATGAAGGATCTGGGGGACCTTCATTACTTCCTCGGGATCGAAGTGATCCGTACCCCCGAAGGCATATTGATTAGCCAACGTCATTATGTGCTGAGTATGCTCTTCAAATTCGGGATGTCCGACTGTAAGTTCGTCTCGACTCCTCTGGACAAAACCGTCAAGCTTCGTCCCGATACGGGAAAGGTATGCGACCCAACGAGGTTCCGACAAATTGTCGGAAGCCTCATATACTTGACCATCACCCAACCCGACCTCAGTTATCCGGTCGGAGTGCTCAGTTAGTTCCTGGCGGGACCTACCGAGGAGCACCTTCGGTGTGCGCAACGCGTACTGCGGTACGTAAGTGGCACTAAGGACCAAGGACTGCTATATCGGACCGGTGCAACCGCGCAGTTAGTCGGCTACACCGATGTTGATTGGGCAGGCAACGCCGCCGATCGCCGATCCATGTCCGGATACGCGTTCTCCCTCAGGAGTGCCGCGATCGCGTGGAGCAGTAAGAAGCAGCCGACAGTTGCACTGTCGAGCATCGAAGCTGAGTACCGAGGAGCGGTTGTTGCGACATGCGAAGCCATATGGTTGAAGCGGCTACTTAAGGACCTGCAAGCGGAGGTGTCAGATCCGACGACGATCTACTGCGACAACCTCAGCAGTATCCAGCTCGCGAAGAACCCCGTTTTCCACGCACAAACCAAGCACATTGAGGTGCACTACCATTTCGTCCGTGAGCGTGTCCTTTCCGGTGAAGTCGAACTTCAGTATGTGCCGATGAATCGGCAGACTACCGACATCTTCACAAAGCCTCTTGGTCTGGACAAGTTGCGGCAATTCTCAGGTGCGCTCGGGTTGCATCACCTTGACGTGCCATACTTGAGGGGGAGAACAGTCCCGAACGACCAAGCAAGGCAGCAGGAAAGGAGCGGAGACCGCGACACCGAGTCCGAGTCGGTTGACTTGGTTGTCGAGTTCGACTTTGGATCGGCTGAAGAAGCCGAGGGCGCATCCACGGAAAAGTCCGAAAGTGGACAGAAGGGGAGCAGCCGAAGGAGAGAGCCGAAGCCAACCACACATGGGGGAGATGACGCAATCGAGGGCGAGAAGACCGAAGACGAGTTGGAGACAGCCAACTCGGACGAGAGCGAAAACCGATCGGAAGTAGCCGAGTCGGTTCGGATGTTTGATTCAGACAAGTTGAATCAACCGAGGCCCAAGCGGAAGAAAAGGTAGCAGAAGAAGTGTCGACACCGCAACAACAGAATAGCTGATAAGGGTCACATGAGCAGACAAGCCGACCGTAAGGGTCGAAGCGCGCAGAGTCGAACAGGTCGAGGAGCGCAAGCGAGGCGTGAAGCCCAGAGGAACCAGAGATGTGAAGATCCCGAAGAGCCTCAAGTTGAGCTTGAGGGGGAGTGTTGAGAGACAAGCTCAACATGGGCCGGATCGGCTGAAGAAGCCGAGGACTGGATCGACTAGGACCGATCGGTCAGGCCGTTAGGAAAGATATTCTGTGAGGAATATATTTGGGAGTTAGTGTAGGAGCTCTTAATGAGCATTGAAGTACTGTCAGTACTCCAGTCAGTCCTTCTAGGGCTTGTACAAAGTGTTCATTGAACACATATATGTATTGGTTTTTTGTCTTTAATAATATATTCTCCTTTTTGGTGTCTTCTCTCCAACTCTCTCGGTCTCTCCTGCGTATATTGTGTAAGCTCAAGCTCTCCATTAAACCTGAGTGTTCTCCCTTCTGTTCTGTCTTTATACTTGCTTCCGCACGCTACTTTCTACACCAACTCATTGTAGTAACCCTACGTGGCTCGTTACCATTTATAGGTTAAACAACCCTGATGTGAATGGATGATATCACATAAACATACATGGAGATGAAGGAAATAACTGTCATGGAGATGAATGTAGAACCATTAAGGTGGAATGATGGAAGTCTCAAATACATCAAACACGGGAAGTTGTTTAGTTGCTCGAGCAAGGGTTAGGATCCTTCAATAGGTTTTGTTGACGGGTATTGTATGTAACAAGTCGTAGATCTGAAGAAAAAGTTTTATGGTTTAAGTGCACCGAAATCAACAAATGAGGTAGAAACATAATCCATAAATCGGAAGCAACAAATTGGTGTGAAAAGAGGAGTGATGCTTGACATTTTGCAATAAGTTATTGGCAACTCCCCAAATAAAAACCAAAACACACACTGGAAGACTACAAAGATGCACTTGTCATGCTAAGAGGTAGTTGCCCATATGTGAGACCGAGAATGTTCGGTGTTTGCATTGTGCCCACATTGTGATGGCATGACCTTGACTTAGTGACGCAAATGTTGATTGATGCAAAAATTATGGTTGTATTTTGCCATCCTCCCCACAAGAGCCATGATCTCGAACTTTTTGTTTCTATCCAATGGTTTTTTAGGTTTTTGGTCTCTGAGTTTTTAGGTTTTTAGTCTCCAAAATCAACATTGGATATGGTATGATATTCGAAACTTTTCGCGATTGGAATTTTGTGTAAGTTGAAGTTTCTAGTATCTTCAAAAAAAATTGGCCACAAAATTTTTAATGGTGGCCATAATTTGTCGTGTCTCTGAAGTCTAAAAGGTTAGGTGGTTATGGTTTTGCAGAATGTGTGTGATCTTTGAAGGTTTCCTTGATTGAACTTTTGTGGCATTTTAAGTTTCCTAGTAGCTAAAATTTTGTTGCTTCGAACTTTTGTTGCCCAAAATTTAATTGTGTATGAAATTTGAGACGGAATGATGTTTGGAATGATCTTCTAACTTTTTGTTTTACATTTGGTGATGGATTCCACGTTTTATTTTCATGGTGAAGTTTTTATATGTGTAAAACTCGAATATTTTGATATGTGAATATGCTTTTGATCTTTGGGAAAAAAAAAATTGAACTTAAAAGTTTTTGAACTCAACACAAATTTTCAATTGGGTTACTCAAATCAGTCGGATTACTGGTGTCTTTGTCAACTTACCCTTGACAAAGACGGGTTACTCGGGTTATCCAAAAGAGTTGAGTTAATGGAGACAGTAGAAGGGGCAGAGCTGGGTTATCGAAGACACAACTAGGTTACTCGGCTTACCCAAAGAATCATGTTATTGGTGACAATAGAAGGGGTAGAGTCAAGTTATCAATGACAGTACCTTGCTTTCCTTCTACACACACACACACACACACACAGAATTCACTGTGTATGTGTTCATGAGGTTGATCACAACTTAGCACTTTTCGCTTCCATGTTTCCTCCACTCCTTCTAGAAGTTAGAGCCCGTGTGCGTAACATAGGCTTCTTCGCCTACTCCATCCATACACATAATGTTTACTCACACATATGTGTTTGTGGTTGGATTTGACTTTTTTCATTCCAATACGTTTACTTGTATGACGTGGTTGTTTCGGCATTGCCAATATTTGTTTTGTTTTGGCCTTAGATATGGGTTCTCTTTGTATTATGATCTAGAAACTAGGTTCTCCCGAAGAGGAAGATTGGGCAATAAGGTTTGTGATAGAATATGTAGTCAGATTCAAATGTTAAGTTTTCACTTTGAAGTTATCATTGTTTATTTAGTTCCTTCGCATCAAATAATGTTCCTCGGAGTAGGAGAAGCAATTGACGACTCGGATTGACCCCGTGTGACAATTTGGAAACACGCAATGGTTTTCCAATTCTCTATACACTTGTGTTAAGAGCATATTGTGTTCACACATCAAACGACTGCAAAAACTACACAGGCTAAATCCTGCTCGTTTTGCGACCAGATGGATGGTTGTGCGACAACAAGGGTGAGTGAGTGGATACTAATCACTCGAGATCACATCCGAGGATGATGATGAATTGATGGAACTCCCACCATCCTGCTCATTCTGCGACCGGATGGATGGTTGTGCGACAACAAGGGCGAGTGAGTGGATACGACTCACACGAGATCACATCTGAGGATGATGATGGATTGATGGAACTCCCACCACACCTAGTGTTCTGATACTTCTTAGCATCCCGAAGGGGGTGTCTATGCATAAGCCATTGGTTGTGTTTAATGTCATATATATACTGTATACATATACACACATACACATACACATACACATGCACATACATATACATATACATATACATATACATATACATATACATATACATATACATATACATATACATATACATATACATATACATATACATACATATCCTCATGTACAAATACACATACGTACATATGTATACATACTCGTATACATATACATATACATACTCATGTACAATTTACAAATACACGTATACGTATACGTATACAGATACATATTACATACGCATAGAAGGAGGAGGAGGAGGAGGAGGAGGAGAAGAAGAAGAAGAGAAGGAGAAGGAGGAGAGATGGAGATGGGGAAGGCCGGCGGGTTCCTGCTGTTGGTGGGTTTCGTGACCGCAGCAGGTATCGCAGCTGTCCATCGCCTGCAAGAACAAGAACGCAGGAACATGAGGAGCAGGAGCTATGGATCCATCGAATATCATCAACAACAACAGCAGCAGCAGCAGCAGCAGCAGTTCGAACTCCTCCACTCTCCTCCAATTCCGCCAAATCATGGTGTTGATGATGATAAGTGATCTTCTACCTCTCCTCCCCCATCCTAATTAAGCTCTTGTTTCTCCCCATTTTTCTACTATCTTGATTACCCTTATTTGGTCAGGGTCGAAAGTGAACAATGTGTTACAGAGATGCAAAAAATAGGTAGGGTTTTTGTTTTTTCTTTTTCTGATTTTTTTATTATCTTTTGAAGTGTCAAATTTGGATAGTTCCTAATGACGGAAGTCCTATACATTCTTGTTGTAATTCCTTCATCGTCACTTCTTTTCTTTGCTTTCCATGTAATAGAGAAAAAGATAAAAATATGGATTTGCTTCTATGTTTTAAACTGTATTTTGGCGATTGTGTAAACTATCAATTGCTCATAGTGGACTCAAACTCAAACAAATCAAGACAACGTATCATCATCTCAAAACTGAAATAAGGATTTTTTTTATTACCTTGAAACACAACATCAGACCCATAGCATTACCCAATAATCAAACAACATGCCACAGATCACAAGATGTCTATCACTATGACCATCATGTTTATACTTTCGAATCTTAAAAGTCTATCTCCTATAATGTAAAAAGATTGATGTTTTCTCACTGTGGTCTGGCCAGTAACAATGCCTTAATTTTATTTAGTTACTGCTATCTTTTTGTTCTTGTGTGAGAAGACAAATAAATGTGCCTTCACTTTGAGTTAATCATAATTAATGTTTCATATGAGTTTCTCGCATTTGTTTAGTTGAAGTGAAACTCTTTTTTTTTCAAATCCGAATATAGAGCCTCAAGTTCTTATTGCTTGAGATTATGTAGTACTTAATGAAGAGCTCAAGTATAGTTATTGTAACCTTGGGGCATATCTTTTAAGTTTCATTTTTGCAACCTTATAAAATTTAGCTTTCTAGAACAACAATTATCACTATTCTTAGTGTTATGCACTACAAGGTACCTAGAGTATTGTTCCTTAACATTGTCAATTGGAAATCCGTGGAATGAGGGATATACCCCCAACCCAATCTATTCAAACGATTGGTAGATTACAAGCATTCCGTGAATTTTCAGAATATTTTTCAAGAGCTACAATGCCAGAAGGCTTTTTGATGTAAATGCGCTAGCAGTCTTTCAGATTGCTTAGGTCATAAACATGCTAATAGTCTTTGGGGAAAGGAGGCAATGAGGATTGCCCATCAAGAATGGAAGGAAAGTTAGTGAGCATAGGCTTTGGTTTTTCGACGATGCTAAGTTTGCTGTTGGGTATTGTATTCTATCATGAAGAAAGTAAATATGCATGATGGGAAAACCGATAAAGTAATGCATGAACAAAAGGGAAGATGTATTTTGATTTTATGCTTGTTGGTTTCGTGGTTATTCTAATGAAGCTGAGCATGATATAAGAGATGTTCCTCAAGGTTATTGAGGTGATTATTTGGATGCTGTGAGATAGTTGGTGTATGCGGAAGATATAGGCACACTATTGCGAGGGGCTCGGATTTCCTCAATGAGATTCTATTGTTCGTGATTGTTTTGGTGTTGACGATTGGAAAGGCTTGATGACCAATATGTGTTTTGATGTTGATTATCATGGCCATGATGATGTGGTTGGGACGCCCTTTTATGATATTTGTTTCTTACTGAGTAAGGAGTAAGAACATAAGCATGCTGCTGGTGATGATGTGGATAGTTTATGATGTCATTTATCTTCTTTTATGATTTAAGCTTTTAAGATCCCAATGATGTTGAATATTGATGCTTGTGGTGTATTGAGGGAGTGTCACGTACCAAGTTTCATGGTATTCGTGGTCATGCATTGGAGGTATATTTATGAATATCTAAGGCTAAGCAAGAAATATTAATCTCATACTCCAACAATAAGCACCTTATTGGTTCAGTTGGAAGCCTTAATCCATATGACCACATTCTATGGTTAGATATCGCAAACTTGTCATCAACGCTAGATGAGTATGCAAGCATGTCAAAATCTTGAAATATTACTATTGAAACATGGGGATTATACCATGAGTTATACGCAGGTAATGAATTGTTCAAAGTGAACAAAGAATCCTGTGTTTTTCCAACTTCATGAAATCCTTGCAAAAACCATTTGTCTCTATTCCATTTCCATTGTGTAGGTGTAATGAGGAACTAGATGGTTTTTTGGAGGACTTCAAGGTAATAGAAATGCTTATATTTTTTGTCTGCACGTATGGGTTAATTTGAACACTATGAAATGGCATTTTAAATTATTCCTAGCGAGATGTCCATCTTTGGCAAAAGATCATAGAATGAGAATCACATAATTATCAAGGGGTTTTCTTAATACTAACATAGAACCACATTTAGCATTATGTTTCTCATTCATAAATCATGATTCATAAGTGCACTATTTGCTAGGTACTTTGCATATACACATTTGATAAGAGATCATAGGATGGATCTTATAACCATACCAAATAAAAACATTGAAGTGAATATAGTGATTGGAATTTTAAACCTAGGACACTAATGTGGATGTAGAAGTTGACATTTTTTGTTCATGATGATTAATGATTTTTCCTCATTTAATTTTGTGTTGATTGAGAATTCATGAAAGTGTGCTTGGAATTTAATAGCTTAATAATTTTTGTCAAGAAAGTTATGTCTGTAAGGTCTTCATTTACATTGAAACACACGAACACTTTTGGAGTTCAATTCTCGTAAGAATCATGGGAATGATATGGTCCACATTTGAGAGGCCAAGAAACCAGACCTAAATCTAGAATCGTTTTGATATTGTGAATTCATTTGATAATTAATTTTAATGCTTACTTTTATATGGATGGCTAATCTACCAAAAGGTAAGATAGGATTAAAGGTTCAACCTTGATATTGTGGTCTTGTTAACAAGTTAAAATGAATCTTATAAGCTTAAGGGTCTTTGGAGAGAGAAAACAGATTTGGGTATTCCATGTACTTATGTTTAAAATAGTCCTCTATTGCCTGGGAGCAATGTGCTCCACCTTGTTAGTGAAGAAAGACATGAGTCAAAGCTCGAAACATTGCACGACACTTTCAAAGTAGGAGGGAGATATATCTTGCTTAAATTATAATATTCAGGGCTTCTTACAGGAAGATGGAATATAGGTTGAAATTCGAATCCAATGGACACATCACATGAGACATTCCCTACTTGACTTTTATAGCATTACTATGCCAATTGGCTTATTAAATCAAACTTGTGATATTTAAATTAAAAAGGCTAATTGATGTCCATATGTTGCTCCTAAATTTCCATGGATTGGCATAAAACAATACATGTTATATGTAGTTTGGAGATCATGCTCATAAAAGATCTCCTCTCATACTTATATACAAATAACACATGGTTACTTCTAATTAGAAATTCCAATAATATTTGTTCCAATACCCATTGCATATCATACTTTGATTAAAATTTTGTGCTATACAATGACATCAACCTTTACATAATCATATGTATAAACAAAATTACGAGTTTCACCTATCAAGTTAAAATATTTCAATAACAACCAAATTCTTGAGTCTTTAAACAAAAACCGGTTCTTATAATTTAGAACACAAAAAGATAAAAAATGTTACTTTTCCATCGAGAAAAAACAAAGAACTACAATAATGCCTATTATACGTACATGACCATACATAAGTAGGAATTTTTGAGAAAAATTGTGCATGTTGTATAAACACATGAAAGTCAATATTAGACCATGTATACGAATTGTACTCCATGTTGCGATCTTGCTATGTATGAATAATTTTAATATTGATGATGACGGTGATATGGACTAGACGTACTACTCAAAGGCTTGTGATGTAGAGACAAATTAGGAATAGAATTCCTCCCATTCATACATGTCATGCCTCCTAGCCAATGGAGTACCGTTGTCGACACACTTGATGATCGTGTTCGAACTGGTGACGCCTCAAACCCAACCGTCTTCATACTATATTGGTGCCCATTGTTGTCGCGACGAGGTGTTGTCATCGGAGACGCGCAAACATTATATAAAGCTGCTCGTGTGGGTGTATGCGAACCCCCTAACCCCAATTCTTCATCGTCATTATTATCATATGTTTGGAAGGTCTTCCACCTCTCTGACATGTACTCAAGCAAAGCTTCCATGCTATGTTCCACAACTTCTAAGGGTGGGTCCACAAGGGGGTTGTTGTCTACCTTTAGCACTTTGAGGTTCTCTAATGCTCCCACACCCATCGGTAACACCTTCACTTGGTTAAAGCTCAAATCAAGCTCTACAAGAAATACTAGATCTCCTATTGTTGACGGCAATGAGCCCCCAAAATCGCTAAAATTGCTGCTTATGTTAAGCTTCTCTAAAGATGATAAGTTCCCCATGGAGGATGGTAAGGACTTCAAGTTGTTGAAGTGAAGATCAAGAAACTTGAGCTCTTTGAGTTCACATATGGACGGAGGTAAGAATGTGAGCTTGTTGGAATGAAGGCAAAGGTTGCGTAAGTGAATAAGGTCAAAACCGAGCCGAGCTGGGATACGTTCGAGTTGATTGAAACCGACATTAAGCTCTACCAATTGCCTACAAATATATCAAACTTATAGTAAAATCATTTCAAAAAGCTCATGAATATTGTTACTGAATACGTCATACAATATGAGACTGAAGGGAAACTATGTAGCTCAATCTTATGAGGAGGAAAATGTTATATATACATAGTCACAAATATATATGTGGATGCAAACATGAATAAGTAGATGGTGGATTGTTCCTCGAGCCACCAACTTGATTTCTTGTGGTAATATACAAACATGTGCCATGTCTTGTAAAAACTCGTTGGGACAATGAATGGGCTTACCCACTCCTTTAAATTTGCACTTAAATATACAAAATTTACAAACTACCATACAACCTTTATGAATCGGTGGACCATTTGTTTGTGCTTTAACTCTTTTAAAGTATATGATATTGGTGCATGATCTCTAACAAGTTACCTGCATCCTCCAATGCTATCAGGGAGAGTGGTGAGCATATTCCCAGACACATTGAGCAGTTTGAGGTTCGCCAAGAATCCGATTGAGTCTGGTAGGCCAGACAGTTCATTCGATTGCACGTCTAGAATCTCAAGGTTATCCAAGTCTCCAATAGAATTTGGCAAGCTCTAGGAACCAACCCATCAAACAAGCGTAAGGTTGTGGTCATGATGGGAAGATAAAACAAAAACCGCACAAATATAAAGAAAAAGAAAATGGAAATAAATAGTTAAAAGTGGTAAAATCATGAGCTGCAATAAAAAAAATATCAAAAAATATATAGAGATAATGGTAAGAATAGAAAATTAAAAGTGTAAAGGGGAAAATGAAGAGAAATGAAAATGACCCCCCCCCCCCCCCCCCCCCCCCAAAAAAAAGAGAGATTATAAATAATAACTAAAATAAAAGATTATTTTTAGAGTTAGTTAATGAATTGAGATTTTGTGTTAACCTTAAGTTGGTTGTTGGAGAGGTGGAGGGATATAAGGTTTGTAGTGAAGCTGGGGTCATGAATTAGGAAGGTGTCCAAGCAATGGCCACTCAGGTCCAACATCACCCTCTTCATCTTCTTCTTCTGCTCTTGCTCCTGCTCTTGGGTGCAGGTGGCATCACTAGGCCAAGTACTATGGACATCATGCAGAGGTGGTGGACCATCATCATCAACCAATGGATTGGCACTCTTGAATGCCCTATCCTCATCATCCTCATCATCATCATCATGCCCATTTGATCCAGTATTGGCCATCTTTGATGATGCCACATCATGCCCATTTGATGCCACATCATTTGATCCACTATTGGCCATCTTTGGTGATGCCACATCATGCCCATTTGATGCCACATCATTTGATCCACTATTGGCCATCTTTGATGCCACATCATGCCCATTTGATCCATTATTGGTCATCTTTAATGCCACATCATGCCCATTTGATCCAGTGTTGGCCATCTTTAATGCCACATCATTACCATCATCATCATCATTATCATCATCATCATGTCCATTAAATAGCACTTGCTTCATCTCTGCTACTGCTCCAAGTTTACCCTGCAAAATAATTTGCAGATAATCATTATTTTTAACCATCTTATACAGTAGTCAAATCAGCATTTTCGGATGCCAATTAAAAAAAAAAAAAAATTTGAATAAATGAAGAAGAAGAAGAAGAAGCCTGCAAATTACAAATTGTTCACAATGATAATATAGCAAAATAAATCAAATAATAATAATAATAAATTAGAAGAAAAATAAAACAATAAATAAATAAATTAGAATCCGATGAATGAGAAACCTACCTGATAGTCATGAACTGAAATTTTTTAAGGGAAACAGCAGGCTATGATAATTTTGCAATCAGGTGAAGATAACAATAGAAGTAATTAGGGAGTAGGAGTTAAAATCATAGGCTATAATTTGCAATCAGAAGAGTACTAAAGAGAAGAGAAGTCTGAAGAAGAGGGACATGGATGGAAAATACACACACCATTATCTGAGAACATGCATACATACAAGAAGATCTTCTGAGGAAGTACAGAGGAGATATACATTACCTTTTGCTTATAGTACTTAAATGTATGTACAATATATCCTATACTGTATATATATATATATATATGTATATGTATATATAGAAAGAGAGGGATAAGGACAAAGGACTGTTTCCGTACTGGACTAAAAATGTAACAAGTGAATCACCCACAAAAAGAGTCAATGGAGAGAGAGAGAGAGTGGGGGGGGGGGGGGCTATAAATAAGGAGAACCACAACTCATCACCATCTCTACAACCATAACCTAATCTTAATCTTTCATCTGATTGTTCACACACTCTTATCACCATAATTTGGACGTCTGTTTTTTTTGTTGACATTCGAGCCGGTACAAGGAGTGCGGAATGGTGAAATCATTGATGGGTTGTAGATAAGTCGAGAGGGAGAAGAGACCACCAAGATCGATTTGAACGCACCCGAATCGTAGACAAAACTTGGTGTAGGCGAGGATTAGATGAGATAAAGGGAGGGGAGAGGGAGATAAGGGATCAAAACAACATAATTTGGACGTCTGTTTTATTTCTTTTACCGTAATTAGCTTACGGTAATGGTAAATTGTTACAATACATTCTCGCTTCGAAACCTAATTTTCTCGCTTCTCTATTAGATACTTCATACATATCTCTTAATTCACAAGATGACTCTCTTTCTATCTTTCTTTCTTTTACCATAATTAGCTTTAGCTTAGTACCCTAATGGTAAATTGTTACTTGAAAACATTTTCGCTTCGAAACCTCATTTTCTCACCTCTCTATTATATCTACTTGATACCATAGAATGAACCATATGTACCATATGCGCATTCACATTTGAGAATGATTCAATCAAACGTGTATGGTAAATCATCTCAAAGTTGGATAATTTGGATAATTTAGTTGGGAAACAAATAAAGATTTGAGAATGGTTGAATCAAACGTGTATGATAAATCATCTCAAAGTTGGATTGGATTAATAAGTTGGGAAACAAATAAAGATTTGAGAATGGTTGAATCAAACGTGTATGGTAAATCATCTCAAAGTTGGATTGGATTAATAAGTTGGGAAACAAATAAAGATTTGAGAATGGTTGAATCAAACGTGTATGGTAAATCATCTCAAAGTTGGATTGGATTAATAAGTTGGAAAAAAAATAAAGGTTCGAGAATGATTCAATCAAATGTGTATGGTAAATCATCTCAAAGTTGGATTGGATTAATAAGTTGGAAAAAAAAAGACCACGCTCAATATTGTATATTGATTGAATCAAATGTTAACACAATTAAAAGCTCAAAACTTAAGAATTACTTAATTACTAAACATTAGAAAACACGAATATAAAAATCAAATAGTTCAAAGACATAATTGTATTGATGATGAGCTCATCTTGCAATTATCAACGTGCTCATCTCGTAACTAGTGAAAGTATCAATTTCTTCACTTTAAAACTTTACAAAAAAATGAGTATGAACTATAGAGATTGAATCAAAATATGTCATTATAAATTATAATCAAACGTTCAAAAACTCATAAAACGTATATTTGAGAATATGAAGAAAAAATGACATAGGCAATAGTAGGATAACAACTTACCACTAGGGTGAGCTAATTTCTAATAAAAAAGAAAAGAAAAGAAAAAGGAACATGACGTAACATAAAATTTTGCTATGACATGACACTAACGAGAGAGAGATGAGAAAATTGGGAATCGAACCCAAGACATAAACAATAATAGCATAACAACTAACCACTAGGTTGAGGTAATTTCCCATAGTAGTAAATAAAATTAAAATAAAGAAAACATATTTTTCCCTTTTCAAAGTTTGTTATTGTAATTAGCTTACCCTAATGGTAAGTTATTAGATTACTAGGCATTGAACCTATGCCATCTCTCTCTCTCTCTCTCACACACACACACACACACACACACACACACACAATTCCATCAATAAAATGTGTGTGAAAAACATTGGCATTTACAATAAATGGGTACCACAATGGAGTGAGTATGGTCGTCCACTAACTAATTGGGTAGTGGGACATGTTGAATTGCCAATAGGCGATACAAACTGTGGGACATATTCGAATTGCCAATCAATGATACGAATAGTGTGACATATTGAATTGCCAATTGGCAAGATGAACAATAATCCACTAAGGAAAGTTTTGAGAACCCACTCCGATAAAAAAAAATAAAAAATGGTGAAACCCTGGAATTAAAGAAAATGCTTGCTTGTGCACACACTAATAGATTCTACGTATATTTCATACTCACATTTTATCAATCTCTTAAAGAACTTGCAAAACCTTAAACAAATAAATAAAATACATGCATGTTTATCTCCATTTCAAGGAGATATCGAGGTTCTACAACTCTTACGTCTCCAAACTCTCTAAGTCAAACATGTCATAATCCATATAATCAAATAATCGCCGATCATACATAGTTTGTTTTCTTATATGAATGTCTAGAGTTTAGTTTTCTAGGATAAATGGTATTTCTTTTAGTATATTGACAATGAGAACTTAAACGCCAATGTCCATAGATTTGTTTATAATCATGTAAAGAAACATTGAATATGACTTAATTTTAATTTCAATCTCCTCTAAATAGATAGGGTATTCTTGTTATTATTGTCATTGATTATTCATGGTGAGACAACTTTTCGAAGACCCAACTAATATTGATGCGTAATAATTCTCACAAAATATCAAAATTCTCGCATGGTAAATAGGCAAGAGCCATCTTAGCCAAGAAAGTTTGATAATGGCATTTATGGACCATCTTAAGTTATAATTGATATGCTAGTTGAATAGAAATACATTCAATTATGAAATTCAAATGAAACAAGATGATGTTTCAAGTATTCATGAACATTACCATCAATTACCATCAGCCTTCATAGTCATTACAAAACAAATTAGGATAATGAATATTTTCTTTGACATGAAATGCCTCCTCGTTGAAATACAACACAATGTCACACTCATAACATTTATATTTTCAAACCATTTGCTGTTATTTGTAAGAAGATAACGTTAGTGATGCATCTCAATTAGAAACGCTTGCGCTCATAGCTTATTGAGAAGATATTCCATCTCATGTATTGTACTAGTGAATAAGTTTTTACTTCAGACAATTTGTCACTAGTCAACCATTGGAAAATGACAAGGCCAAATGTAAAGAGGTTCATGGAAACGTATTCCAATTCTACGTTCATTAAGAACCGCAGGTGTCCAAATAAGCTTTAGATCTTTAAGGTGTTGTAAGTTGTAACTTAGGTTCAATATGTTTCTTTGCGAGTGATACATGTTTCCTTGGAATATGTACAACAAGCTTCTCTACAATAGATTTGCTCCATTCATCCATCATAGTAGTGCTAATAGAATTGAGTTAGTGAAGACCCGGTTTTTGGAAATACATTTTTTTTTTTTTTGTTGTCCTTTCTTTACACGTGAAGCTAATTATGGTGTTTCTTCTTTGAATGTATATACGAGCAAACCACATTTTTAGATGATATTCTTCTTGAACTCTTGTGAACTAACTCAAACTTGAAACTTTCTTTAACTTCAAATGGCCTAGTTTCCCACGAAAAATGTCAATGCCAATGTCAATTACTGGAGGAGGTGCGCAATCCCCCAATTTCAACAACTTTCCCAATCTTTTAAGATCGTTGAAGTTGCTATGACTACCAAGAATTTGTGCTTTCAACATTGCTAATAAAATATCGTAATTGCAAAAATAATGTACTCAAAAGAAAGTGTTCTATGGAACCTTTCATTCTTGCCTCTACTAGTCCGGTTGATTTACTCAAACTTTCACTATCAAGGCACATACATTGGGATTTGCTTTGTTTCAACTTTTCAAGGAATCCTTGAGAGGCTAGAGTTGCTTGTTTGTGTACATATGCTCTAAGTCAAGCATGTCCATATTCATGCAACAATAGAAAATATATGTAAAAAATGTGCCAAGATGTTTTCCTTATCAAATTGAACACATTGCAAAGCTAGAGTTGCGTATGTGTGTCCAAACTCTCTTAAGTCAAACATGTCGGAATCCATGCACTAAGAGAAAACATACGTTGAAAATGTGCCAATATGTAATTCTTACAGAACCGGATATTCAAACATCATGAAAGGAAACTAGTGGCCTAAGAGATTGGTAGCATGAACATGCATTCAACCAAGAAAGTTCAAGAAATTAAATCAATGGAGCATCATCAAAATATTAGACCTTCCCTTAGGAAATGATTATTTGGAAATGTAGACAACGAGAAAATCGTACCAAAATATGTTGAACTACAATTGTCTTCAACAATTTGAAATAATCACACATAAACATGTTGACCTTCATTGATTTTTGAACATAATTTAATATAAATTTCCTTGGTCTAATTTAATCGCATAAATGCTTTTGAATTGAATATTCAAATATTAGGAAAGGAAACCAATGACCTAAGAGATTGCCACCGTGAATATGCCTTCAACCAAGAAAGTCAAAAAATTAAATCAATGGAACATCATCAAAATATGAGACCTTCCCTTAGGAAACGATTATTGGAAATGTAGACAATGAGAAAATCGTACTAAAACTTATTGAACTACAAATGCCTTCAAGGATTTGCAAATAATCACACACACGTAAACATGTTGAAGTATTACAAAATGTCTTGAGTCTTGACCTTCAAGGATTTTTGAGCATTAATATAAATTTCCTTGGTCTAATGTAATTGCATAAATGCTTGTTGTCTCAAATTTAATTATAAAAGTTAAACTTTTGCATGGAAAACACTCTTTAATTTGTGCCACACATGGTGCCGAAGTGACATCCACATCCAGGCTATTGCTTCAATTGGTCTAGTTAGCCCACATGATTGTTCTCTTTAAACGACTTTACTTCATTTAATATTAATTTGTTCGAATGTTATGTATCAATGGTGAAACAGAATTCTTAGCAATCTTGTGCACATGCAAAAGTTTTTTTGATTGTTATCCCAATAAGTCAATCGAAGAGAGATGCTTATATTTATTGTGAATCAATGTTAGTTTATTGCTTACCTTTTAGGTTGTCAATTTCCTATTTTAATGATATATTGTTCTTTCTTTTCTATTTTAAGCTCTCCAAATGTGTAAATTCCACACCTATTCTATAAAACCCTACACTTCTGAACCTTCTTCTCTAGGGCCTAGGAGTTAGAATGTAATAGATTCATTTGAGTTCTATTTTTTAGATCCATTTTCTCCACATTTGTTACATACACAATGGTATCATCGCAATGGGGGTATCAACAAATAGAATAGAAAATAGGTACGCTTACTCCACAAGTTTTTATATGTAGAATTTCCCCTTGCTAAATCATGCGCTCTAGTATCTACATTGCAAATTAGTTAAAGACAACACAAGGGTTTCGTTTATAATTATCTTTTGATTCTCTTCATAAATTAATATAGTCCAAAAAGGAAACTTAACCTTTCATGTTATAAAACAAAAACTCCTCTCTTGTTTTGAGGACAAAATTTGTAAAACCAAATTTAAGAGCAAGAAGTTGTTGATAATATCATATCCAAAATACAAAGAATTCATAGAAAGAGCATATGGTCAAATCCATTGTACTACACCTTAAACTCTCAAATCATGCCATTAACCTATCGGCAATCATATGCAAAATCTAACTTGCGGGCACGATATATATAAAGGCTCAAATTGGAACCGATGGTTTGTATGTATTTTGTACAATAATTAAAAAATGCTTTAACACACAAGATGTATTTTACTAGTTGTCATCCATTGTGCTCTCGAAACTTTACTTACAAATCCACTTCACTTCTTTGGAGATTGTTATTAGTAGCAATGGGCGCGGTTCAGTTCGGTTTCCTGGCCTTGAAACCAAACTAAACCAAACTTTGTAAATTTTATGAAGCCATTTAAACCAAACCGTTTATGAAAAATTTAGAACCAAACCAAATCGGTTTATCATAAATCAAAACCAAACCAAATTTATAAACCAATAAACCTATAAACCTTTAAACCTTCAAAACTTGTAAACCTTTAAACCTTTAAAGCAAACCACATAAACCTAAACCGCTAAACCGTGAAATTCAAAACCAAAACAAACCGAAACCAATAAACCAATAAGCCGCTAAACCATGAAATTCAAAACCAAACCGAACCGAAACCAAACCGGATCATAATATTTGAAACCAAACCAAACGGTTTATTTATCTTTGAACCAATAAACCATTAAGCCATGGCTTAACGGTTCGGTTCGGTTTGAGCTGAAACCGTGCCCATTGCTAGTTATTAGATTGGATTATTCTAAACTAGAAATATAAGTAGTTTTATGTGCGCGCATTACATTGAACCCTTTGCTTGAGATTTGAATCCGCATTACCTTTACCAATACACTACTATATCTATATATTTAAAAGGCTAGTTTGTAAAAAAAAATGTATATCCACAAACCATGACTTGTACATGTCATGTGTATATAAAGATAATGCCTTTGTACCAGGCTTTGTCAACTTATGATGTCATTGTCTTATAAAATGTGTGTATCCGTTTCTACGAGATGTGGTATTTGCTATGCGTTACAAGTTTTTTGGCAAACCTTGACAAATGTTACATGCAAATAATCCATAAAAGATGGATATTCGTTTTCGATCTTGAAACATGGTCATGGTCATAGGTTGAGTGATAATATAAAAGTACCCCTCATGTATGGCCAAATTATCAACAATACTTGCTTTTGGAACATCATTACTACACCTTGTAAAAAAAACCAATAAAGCATATCATGGTTTTATTTGTTCTATACTTCAATAATAATGCATGCTTCGATGAGAACCTAATGGAAGTGGATATGGTCATTCAAGGGGCTAACTAAATTTATTCTCTTTCGGTGGTTATTAGTGCATATGGCACTACCCGTTGGTCATTCATTGAAAGGGAATGTAGCACCCAATTTGCGGCAATGTGGCTTTTGCCATGAACCTTAGGAGACTACCAAGCATGTCCTATGGTCTTGTTCTTTTGCTCAACAAGTATGGAAGAAAGTCATGTCTTTATTCCTAACAATCAATGTAGGTTGCTTATTCTCATGGGGATCAACGATGTGGGGAGTACTACACTCTGGCTTGATGTTGTATGAGGCAAACGATGTTCATTAGGCAATGACAATACATAATAGAAGATTGGTATTAGTTAGTCCCTTCCAGCAACCTTGCATGCAGGTGCGATCTGTCCAAATTTGGAAAACTGTGACCACAATAACATTATGGGCTTTATGGAAATATTGATGTAACCGACTTTATGATGGGGTAGACATTCATCTCTCAGATGTGCTGTTTGAGATATGGGAGAACTTGTTGGCAGTAGTCCGTGGCCAGTATGACAATATGCAAGGTTCCCCGGATACTAAGAGCAAGAAAAGGAAAAAGCTTCTTCACTTATGGAAAAGGTGCCCTTGTTTACAATGTCAACTCAAGAACCTCAATGGCAATATCGACTTCCATGGACTCTTTCTTAAATATCAACAAATGTAACCATCCTTGTATTTTACAGCATTGTATAGGAAAAGTGATAACCTCCTTCGTAACTAGGTGCCTTCGGGTGTTTTATTCTTAATACTATTGAAGAAAAACTTTTATAAAATAAAATAAAATAATGCATGCTTCGAATTAAGCTTTTAAGGAAACATGATAGTAAAGCTTAAGTGATTTAAAATCTACTGAACCAAGCTATTAAGGAATCAATAAATAGCACATGTTACTTGCCCTTTTATGGAGAAAGCCATAAGCTACTTAATTAGAGGGGAAATATCACGAGCGTCAGCAATATTAGGCCACATTCAAGGGGTCTTTCGCACCCTAATGTGAATATTGTGTTGACATATCATTTTGATTCACTAATCAATCAATTAATTCAACGCAATTAGTTTGACAGAAATCCTAGTTTGATATTGGTAAGCATTGCTCCATTAGTAGCATTATTTATTGTAGCTAAAAAGATAAATAAAGTGCTTACTCTTCGACAAGTGGAACATAGTGACATTTCTTGAACAACTAAGGTAATATGAGGCGGTGTGAGAGCTTTTGCGGAGAATGAACTCAAAACCTCTTTCATAGTTTGCCACATGACAACATACTAACTTTGTCAGTATGTTATTTGTCTTTAACCCAGACTTGAATATAAGGGAACAAGTTAGTGAATTAACTTGATGTAATTAAATTACAAGATAGTTTGAATAGATTGTGCCCATAAATCAATTAGGTTGCTCGAAATTTCCTAGGGTTATAATCGATATTACTCAATACTTAAGGTGCATAACTAGGTTAGTGGTTTCCCATATAAATAAACAAGTATCTATAAAATTTCTCTTAAAGGTTTTGTTAAATGTGTATTTGTATCCAATTTTAATTATTATTCCAAATTTTTTTTTGGGTAGTTATTTACAATGCAATGTTTGTTCACCATCACACAAAACAATAGAAAATTACCCTAAAAACTTTACAATGTCACCAAGACATTTGCAACTCCATGTGAGCAAATAATGGTATGATTATGTGATTAATAACAGAGGGCAATGAATTAGCATTATGTTTTTGTTTCAAATTGTTCAAGTTTATAAACATTGTTTGTCAATTTATTTATTTGTAGGAAGGGATATCCTACATTTGTATACTTGTTCTCTACTTAACAAATGTATCGATAATTCAACAAAACGTCTAATCCTTGTACAAGTATAGGACAATTGCAAGCCTGCTTACAAACAAAATACATTTCCATAAATTATGTTTGATTAATGTGTGCAAATGTGGGGGTCCCAAACAACATTATATGGACATCCAAAATATTGGAATTTTTGGTGGAATTTGACAAGTACTACGGCATGTGTACTATGCAAATTGTGATAGTGATTGCGAAATGTTATATATTTAAACAATATATGGGATAATTTAGTGGTTTGTTGTAAACTCAACCCCAACATTGATTAAAGATTCAACGCAATATAATAGTAAATTCAGAATTGGGGCGATGAAGGCGCCACAAAAGTCTACATTGCACATGTACAACAGGAGTGGAAACATAAGAAGCTCCAAACAGACTAAGTCCACATTAAACAAACATTATTTTATAAATTATTTTCTAAGTCTTGGTTGTTTGTCCATATGCCAAATTTGAAAAGGACACATCCTATGTGCTGTCCACCTACTTATTTGTCATTACAAGGTACGAGCATGTTAAAATTTGACTTGAACGTCACATCACAAACCAATTCATCCTTATCACTACGTTTAGAGTAGAAACATCCATATTCTTGTTCCTTGATTCGTATGTTTTTGACCAAATAATTTTGGAGCTTTAAATAAGAAAAAATTAGAGAATATCCATCAACATGGTTGAGACCTTCTCTCACCCATCCAACCAATAAGTGTAATTTGCCCACATGATGATCCTCATAACAACCAATCAACAAGGTATATTACTCTTGTGTATGTGAAGTAGGCATTTGGGTTAGCTAAGGTTCCTTGTTAGATTGCTAGCGCATGGTTGGCAACCACTCTTTACCCACTTTGCTTAAATAGGGTGCACAGAATCAAAAACTTGGAGATCTTTGGACGTATATGGTGTATATGGACAACAAGGTGTACCAGGGTATTTTCAGCACACAAACGCCCTCCAGCTGAATCGATTAAGCTAATCTGGCACAAATTAATAACTACACTAAGAGCTCAATATGAGCGGATTGATGATGCTGTAGAACTAATGAGGCTAAATTTTCAAAAGCGATGGTGTACTACACAGATGGCTGCAAGAAATGGAATGGATATACTATGGAAGTATGAAGTACCCATATGGTTGTTTCCCCCTCGCATTAGTTGAACGAGGGGTGTGAAAGACATGGCATGTGGGATAGTGAATGTAGGTGAAATGTATGAAAGGATGGCTAGACACATATGTGAAGGTGTAAGATAAATAAGCGAGATCTCTTATGTAGGATATGATAGTGTTGAGAGATCAAGCTCAACTTAGTTTAGTTAGTGAGTCAACCATGTAACTTCGTAGTTACCTAGATAGAATCTAATTAGAAGTGTTCACCATGACGCCTTAAAGAGGACCTTGTACTTAAGTGGGATATTCTTGATCCTCCACTCTTAAGTACATTTAATATAGGGCTTACACTTTTGTACCTATATTATCCTCACACATGGGCACCCTTGCACATGAAATCTGTATATACCTCATTGTAAGTATTTTTGTATTTGATGATTATAATGCTAATTTAATATAGAGTTAATCATCCTCCATCTTGTGTTGTTCATAAGTATTAACTTCCTCTCTCTCTCTCTCTCTCTCTCTCTCTCTCTCTCTCTCTCTCTCTCTCTCACACACACACACACACACACACATACACAAACATATCACTTAATCTTCCGTTATCAACTGATCACATAATTAGGTACTAATCAACCCGTAGTTAATCACCTAATTATTTACAGATAGTCTTGGTACGGCCTACCCGAGAAAGGGATCGAGTTTATGTATATTTTAACTAATGGAGTATATTCTTTTTTGGAAAAAAAAAAGGAGCACAATTTTTTGTTACTAATGTAGTTTTTCTCTTAGATCTTAGTTAATTTTTCATTTATTTCTCTCATCCATTTTGCTAGGTTTGAACTCTCATAGTCCACTATTTTTGGCAATAATCTTATAGGAATTCAAAACAATCTATTATTTTTTTAAACGGCTATACTATGCCTACCAAGAAAAAGGAATGTAAAGAAACAACATTTCTCACTTAAGGAAAATTAATTCATTGACACTTTAGATCCACCAACAAGTCGTCCATAGACTATCTAATGATGTTTTGTTGAAATCTAGTTGCATTTGCTAGTCTATAGTCCAAAAATAGTTCGCTTTTATACTTCATGAAAACTTGTTCTTGGTTTTAGCTTGGTTTGCCATTTTCCTTTCCCCGATTTGGCCCTAGAGTGTTTCAATGATTTTAATTGTAAAACCTAGCTACATCGTTCAACAAAATGTGCATAGAAACAATATCTAAGAGGCAAGTTTAGTATAAGATAAAGGTGACAACAGATAGGACTTGGTAGTCATTTTGGTAGTCATTTTGGTGAGAAAAGGCCTAAGGGCAATGTGAAAACTAAACATTTAATCTCATCAAAGTGGTGAAGGAAGAATCACAAATAAGCATGTGATAGGTTTAGTGTGTATCCACAACAATAACTACATTTAACATAGTTGTTATTCAACATTAACATGTTGAACTTCAATGTTGAAGCTTGCACATGGCTAAGTGAATTTAGGGTCAATTCCATTTCTAGGATTCACGCTAGTACCTATCCTTACCACACTTTCTTCTCACACCTTTCTATGAGGTTTACTCATACCCACATACCTAAAAGAAGGAGGGGGCCTTTACTATCCCCAAATGCCCTTTAGCCCCGACAAAGTAATTATATTTTTAAACTACCCTTACCCTCTAAAATCCGAAAGCTTGTTCCCTTTTTATCCTTATATACAATCCCATCTTAATCTTAATCTTCTTGTCTCATCTGTGGGGGGGGGGGGGTAATATCTTCTATCCATCCAACACATATTTTGTCCAAATATGTGTTGGGTGCATGATTGTCAATTGAGGAGCAATATTGCGTAACCACATTGCTCCATTGTATTATGTTACCCTTAGTGATTTTTAGAAATATTGTTGATGATTGAATTTTGGAATTGTTGGAAGAAGTTAAAACCAACATAATTTATGCGAAGTTGACAACTATCCTTTTTGTTGTTTGGAAATTTGACACTTTTAATGTAACTTGTAGAAAAGTTTGGAGAAAGTTCAATGATATATTGTTCCCCAAACCGTGCAAGATACCATTCTAGAATGTTAACAACTTTTAATATCTCAACAAATATATTACCATGTAGAAGATCATGTATAACTCCAAGAAATAATAACCAATATTTCCATGTTAATGACACTAATTGAACATCTACTTTTTGACTCCCATGCAATACCACTCCTTTATTGTTTGTGGATCAATGGTTGTGGTTTCAGCTTCCTTGCAAAGGATTCTCCTCACAACTCTCCAAGTGCAATAGTGAGTTGCCTTATCTCAATTGCTAGGGTCCATTCGCATTTCCTCAGATATGATAAATGTTATATTTATAATTTTCAAGGCATCCTTGGTGCCTACTTAGTGCTAGTCTTTTGTTTTTTGCAATGACATTGCCCATGTCCTCAAATCTTTGATAAGAATATGGGCAAAAATTTACTATGGCTACAAATTGTTACCTAACTCTAAATTTAGTATGGGGTGATAAAACATAAGTTTTAACCATTACACAATCATATCAATGCATTTAGTTTGCAATTGTCACCTCCAATTGAAATATAATCGATACTCTTTCCTCATGCCATACACAATGTCTTTACAACTACTACATAAATAGAATAGTTGCGTGAGAAGCAAAACTACTGTATTATTAAGAGCAAATGTTTTACTTTATATGTATATAATGTTCCAATATGAGTTTATTCTACCTTGCAAAAATTTCCCAGGAAAACAACTGAATAACTAGATTATGTTACTTCCGAAAATACTTTACAAAACTCCTGTGCTATCACAAACTGAAAATCACACAAATTTTTAAACATGGTCACTTTTAACCTTATTTCCAAATAAATTCCATCAATTTATACATGCAATAAGATTGGTCCTGCCATAGAACTTTTCAAAGCAGGCTTCTCTACTAAACATTTACTCTTGTACATGCAAGTGATTCACTCAACATTTTCCAACCAAAGTTGGCTACTTGATTACATAATAATCACTTGATTTTTCAAGCCAAAATTTCCTGTCAGTCAGATTTCATTGCACTTATTTTTCCAGAAACATTTGGCTACTAAATGATATATAATCTATTTGTTCTTTCCTTTCCCTTTCCCTCCTTTTTTTGCGTCAAGTTTTGCTTGTATACGAGCAGCTGCAGCAGCTTTAGCCTCTTCTCTCTTCTTCTTTTCCTCCTCTTTCTTGGAACCGGCCTCCTCTCTTTGCTTTCGGAGTTCCCTACACAATTAAAATAACCAAAGAAAACAAAGTTTATGCTAGCAGTACACATCAGTTATCATAGTCACAGGACTTTCAAAAACATAAACGGAGAAACACCAAAATACAAATAGGTTATTGGGTATTTATTTGAATATGCCTCTGCACCAGGATCTTTTCTATGACATCGTGAGAGAAATGAAATTTGAAAACTTATGGGTATTCTGGTAAATATGCAACAAATTATGGGTATATTTGGTGTTTTCCCCAAGAATATAGAACATACTCGAGTTTTGCCTTCTCAGCTGCCATACTATTCATACTAGATCCTTTTCGAGGTCTGCATGCCAAGAGCTCAACCTCGAAGATAAGCGTGGCACTAATAAATGTAAGAAAAGTAAAACCATGTTTAGCGTATCACAATCGGGTTGTTAACATTTATCCAAAACAGAGAACAGTAGATAACATTTTTCAGAATTTTCAAGCTAAAATACAGTCTCGTATTTTCACATGGATATACATAAGAACTCTATTAAGAAACCTCTGAAATCCCAGATGATCTATGTGCATATGAAACTAAAGAAACATACTCTCCAGGTATATCTGGAGGCGAGCCAAGTTTTCCATATGCATAATCAGATTTGCATGTAATCCTTGCAATCTCACCGACCTTCCAAAAAGTTTTAACCTTCTATGTTAGAATGTTAGCCATTAACGATGCAGAAAAAGTACATGCATGGTTCTCCAATTATTAATAAATGATTACCTTCATGGTTTTCACAGCAATCTCCCAACCCTTGATTACACTTCCTTGCCCCAATTCAAAACTAAACACAGTATTGTCTTCTCGAGTGGAGTCAAACACTTCATTAGTTTCCGCAAAGGTTCCCTCGTATTGTACTGCAAAGTCCAAAGAACCACATCTCGTAAATACCTACACAAAAATTTCAATGGAGCAGTGGGATCCGAAACGTACAGTCAACAAGGGGAAGATCTTCTGTTGGAGCTATAGCATCAGGCTTAGCCACCTTCAAGATCTTCTTTAGCACACCCCCATCACCAGATAGGTCCATCTCTTCCATCTTCACACACTGCAAGGAACATGAAGTATTTTTGTTTCTATTCCTTCATCTTAAAAACCCTTAACTTAGAGTAAGAGAGATGAGAACAGCTGGCAAGAAAAAAAAGATTATTTTACATGGACAGAGCTGGTAGGTTTATAAAACAAAAAAGTGGTTTGTTTCAATTCAATCCCCTTATTTTTAAATAAACTTTAAAAAAAGTTGGCGTAAGAAACATGAAATGCCACAGAAGGGAACAACAATCCATGTTCACATTGATAGAGCAGACCAATTTACAGAACAACATCCATGGCATGAAGCGAGCTGCCTTCCCAGCTGTTTACTAAAACATGTGTATTTTAAGAGTAGAGGAGATGTCAGTTTACATGAACAGCTGATAGAATAAACAATTCGCAGGAAACTCACGCTCATGTCTAACTGCTACCAAATATTAAAGAGGACAAACGATGGAATCGCGGGTACGGACAGTGCATATCGCTCGGTTAAGGGCACGCATGTGCGATCTGCACCGACCGATGTTGAGCTGGGGTATCCAAATCCTATAACCCATTTCGCCTTCTTCACCATATCCCATGCAGAGGCCCTTAATGGACTTGGCATCAAGTTTGTTTCTCAGCGCAGGCAAAGACACGTAAGTGATCATATGAAGCAGGTTTGCCAGACCAAACCTCTTCAGGGATGTCACCCTTAAAGACGTGTGACGGTATCTATTGAATACATGTACTGAAGTTTTGAGTGCCTCTCCCCAAAATCCATGAGGGAGATTAGCGGTGGACAGCATGCATCTCACTCTCTCACAAAGTGTCCTGTTATATCGTTCAGCCACACCATTAGAAGAGGGGGCTGTATGGAATAGTAAGCTCCCTCTTAATACCCAAAATTTCACAAAATTTCTTGAATTCACCACTTGTATAGTCACCACCATTGTCTGTACGCAAACATTTCAATTTTCTACATGTTTGGGTGGTCAAAAATGCATAAAAACGCTTAAATGCAGCTAAGGCTTCATCCATAGATTTAAGCAATTGAACCCAAATTTTTCTAGAGAAATCATCAACAAATGAGATAAAATACATTGCACCCCCCATAGATTTGGTGGGCATGCTACACACTTCAGAATGAACAAGATGAAGTACACAACACTTACGAGACGCACCAGAGTAAAGGGAACGCTTCATTTGCTTTCCATATTGGCATTCATTACAAAAATCAAGCTTCGTGCCTTTAATATCAAGCTGCTTTAGATTACAAAGCCTAGTGAGACCCTGTTGGCTCATATGGCCAAGTCTCTTATGCCACAACTCAATATGGGAGTGAACTTCAGCCAAAGCAATAAATTTGCCCAATATAGCATTTCCATGTAAGTAATAAAGACTTCCCTTCTTTGTGCCTTTCACAATAGCCTTGAACCTTTTGTCATGCTACATTGCATCCCCCATAGATTTGGTGAGCATGCTACACACATTAGAATGAACAAGATCAAGTACACAAGACTTACGAGACACACCAGATCAAAAGGAACGCTTCACTTGCTTTCCATATTGGCATTCATTAAAAAAATCAAGCTTCGTGCCTTTAATATCAAGCTTCTTTAGATTATAAAGCCTACTGAGACCCTTTTGGCGCATATGGCCAAGTCTCTAATGCCACAACTCCATATGGGAGTGAACTTCAGCCAAAGCAATAAATTTGCCCAATATAGCATTTCCATGTAAGCAATAAAGAGTTCTCGACTTTGTGGCTTTCACAATCAGCCTTGAACCTTTTGTCATTTTCCATGATCCTCTCTCAAAGAGAATGCTATAACCATGCATATCCATTTGCCCTACAAAAAGCAAGCTCCTCTTGATCCCTAGTACATAACGTACATTATGCAAAACCAGCTTAGTGCCATTTGTAAAAAATGCACAGTGCCAATACCCTCAATGGAACATGCACGATTGTTTCCAAGGTATACATGGCTATGGTTGCCTGTAGTAAAAGTAGAAAAACACTCCTTGATAGGAATCACATGAAATGAAGCACCAAAGTCAATTATCCATGTTTGGGCCAATGCATCATTGACAATCCACAAAGCATCAATAAGATCATTCTTAGTGATACACCTGTCCTCTGCATGAATATTTAGAGAGGCATCATATGCGTAAGTATCATCAGCTGAAAAAGTAGCTCATAAAATGTCCTCCATGACTACATCCGCTCCTCTATAACTACTTTAGAGGCCAAATTGGCCTTCTCTTCGTCCTTTTAACTGTCATGTGCATTAGTCTTTTCCTTTCTCTTATCTCTAGAATTCTTTTTTCTTTCATGTTCTGTTTTGTAATAGCGGCAATCAAGTTTCTTCTGGCCTTTCCTGCCACACTGATAACATGTTACGTCATTGCTTTTAACTTTGTTGCTATTTACCCTTTCTTGGCTTTTACTTTTGTTCCTATGTGCATAGTTACTTCTCTTATTTGTCCTAACTCTAACCATGTTGGCTGAGCTTCCACCTTCTCCATTTGCTTTTCTCCTGATCTCTTCATTGAGTATGGAGCCCCTAACACCATCAAAGGTTAAGTTCGGGCTATTAGACAATGAGACTACCAATGTCTCCCATGAGACACGTAATGTCATTAGGAGGAAAATGGCTTTGAGCTTTTCATCAAAAGGAGCCATTCCCGAGTCATGCAGCTGTGATGAGGTACCTGTAAACAAGGACAAGTGTTCAGTTGCACTCTTGGACTCATCCAATTGCATGCCAACAAGCTTTCACATTAGGTGTACTTGATTAACAGGTGTATTGTTTTCATATGTAGCCTTCAGCTTTGCCCATATTTTAGAAGCAAATACCAACCCTTTGAGATCTACCAAGATCTCATTAGAAACAGCCATCTTAATATATATGACAGCCTTTTTGTTTAAAATCCGCCATGCATCTTTGGATATGTTCTCTGGTTTTTCTACCTCAAACACCCTCTCACAATCCTTCAAAAAAAGAATTCCTTGCATTCTTTCCTTCCACAAGTCGAAACTTGTTCCCTCAAATCGTCGAATCTCAAAAAGATTCTTCACTTCTGAGGAGGATGGCGCCATAGCTCACAATAAAGAGGTCTGAACACCTGTTCTTTGCTGTACAGCAACTGTGCAGAAGTTCAAAAACCCTAAATCTACTCTGATACCAATTGTAAGTGTTAGGAATTATGTCAATCGGGCTAAGGAATACTCAGGATTCACTCTAGTATAAGCCCTTTAGATGCAATAGTGGAGCTATGGTAGAAAAGATAGAGAGAGAGCAGTAGTTGGAGGAGCTCACCTTTGAAGTGAGATGCAAAAGTTTTTAACTTATGTTTTATATGACCCATTTAGGGTTGGCCCAAAAATAACAAAAAAGTGGTTAGTGACTTTTGGCCTTTATAAATAGGCCTATACAGATGTACACACTATAAGGGGGTCATTTAGGGCCTTTACCCCAACAGTTGGCACCGATCACTATGGCGTTTGTTATTAGGGTAGGGAATCTGAAACTAGCAGGGTGTCTAATTAATCGGTAGGGTGTTTGATTTGGGCAAGGTGCCTGATTAATGGGTAGGGTGTCTTGTTAATGGGTAGGGTGCCTGATTAATGGGTAGGGTGTCTTGTTAACGGGTAGGGTGTCTAATTTGGGCAAGGCATCTGATTAGTCCGCATGGTGTCTTGTTAATGGGTAGGGTGTCTAATTTGGGAGGGTGCCTAATTAATCGGTAAGGTGTCTGATTAATCATCATGGTGCCTGATTAATGGTTAGGGTATCTGATAAATCAGGAGTTGAACGTCCTTTGTGTGCGAACCACTTCTCTATACCCTATAAAAAAGGTGTAACTATAAGAACCCACCCATAACTTATAAGAGTTCCATGCAATTCACATGTCAAGCCATGGATAAATTCTTCCACTAGCATTCGAATGGTCTGCATCATGTAATAGCCACAATCCCACCTATTAGGCTTGGTTGGGATGTGCACAATTATTATGTGGGTCATAATAGAGTACCTGGTTGATCACCTTCATATCATCAACATATTGTGGATTGTGCCACATCTTTGTCCACAACACCCAATGCCCCAAGTGCAATGTGAGTATGAAGATGAAATCGCGTTCAAGCACCCGTCCTAGAGTGTTCTTAATCATATCGACCACCGTTATCGAGTATTTTTGGCTTGTGCTCAATTGGAATGCACTTTATACCATACATAGACTTAGGATTATTTTCTCTAAGTCATTTTGAACAATATGTCAAATTTTTGGTACTGCCTTGAGACCTTTTCTATCCCCACAAGCATCTATTGTCGATATCGCAGTACGTACCTCTTTGTTCTTAGGCTCTTTAGAGTTTTTCTATCAAAAAATTTTGTCTTTGAGCTTGCTTTCAACTAATATCCTTGCTTTCCTTTCATAGCCAATCACCATTTAAAACTCTTTTACATGTAACCAAACATCACTTTAGCTCAATATGTTGAGCAATCATCTAAATTAAGTGAAACCTAGTCCGGAATCAATTATCAACAAGGGCTCTACTTGCTTAGTTGATAAGGTCTCCACTACTAGCATGTATTCTGGACTAGTTTCCACTTAACAATGGTGATACAAAGGTGATCAGCCAAGTACTCTATAGTGGTGCAACAAGCACTTTGAAGAGTCTGGCAAAGATGGTCGTACAAATCATATGTAGGGGTAACAACGACCATTGTATCCTAACAGTGGGTCGACATCAGCAAGTGCACATCCCAACCAAGCCTAATGGGTGGGATTGTGGCTATTACGTGATGCAAACCATTCGGATGCTAGGGGAGGAGTTTATCTAAGGTTCTGTATCTTCCGATTTTATAAGTATAGCCTGACATGTGAATTGCATAGAACTCTTATAAGTAACGGGTGGTTCTTACAGTCACCTTTTTTATAGGGTACAGAGACGTGGTTCGCACACGAGGATGTTCAACTCCTTTGGACAAACATCGCGAAATGGGCTCGAAAGATTTTGGGATTTTCGATTTCATAGCCATGACAAATTTGCTATATTGCACATATTGTAGTTACCTCGCTATTTATATGAAGTCAATTTTGTACATGTTTACCCTATGTAGTTGCCTTTGAAATGTATATTAACCAACCAATTTGTAAAGACCAACTTGATCATGTATATGAATACAATTTTTTGCACATTCTGTATATGAATATACTATTGGTACATTCTATCATAAATATTTGGTGGGTATGGTAAACATGTATATCAAAATGTATGAAGATCACAAAAAATTATATCAACATGTACACAAAAAATTTAGAGATCAATTTTTGTGCCCGAAATTGCTTTTTCTTGCCCCAATTTCTCTTGTGAGCTGTTGGAGTTGTGGTGCACTGTTTCTCGAGGTTAGTCCCTGATTTTGGTACATTTTACCTAAAATTTTAGTAGGTTAACCTCTTCACTATGCGACTATGGCATCATCCTCCTCAAATGTGAAAAATCTATTTGAGATTCGACGATTTGCGGGAACAAGTTTTGACTTGTGGAAGGAGAGAATATAAGGAATTCTCTTTCTGAAGGATTATGATAGGGCATTGGAGGCAAAATAACCAAAGAACATGTCAAAAGATGCATGGCGGATTTTGAATAAAAGGGTTGTCACATGAGATTTTGGTAGATCTCAAAGGCTTAATATCTGTTTCCTAAATATGGGCTAAGCTTAAGGCTACATATGAAAACACTACGCATGTTAATCAAGTACATCTAATGCTAAAGCTTCTTGGCTTGCAGCTGGATGAATCTAAGCGTGCAGCTTTACACTTGTCTTTGTTACAGGACTCCGGAATGGCTCCTTTTGATGACAAACTTAGGGCCATTTTCTTGCTTATGACACTACCTAACTCATGGGAGACATTGGTAATCTCATTGTCTAATAACCCCACCTTGAACTTTGATGGTGTTAAGGGTTCTATACTCAATGAAGAGATAATAAAAAAAACAAGTGGAGAAGGAGGCAGCTCAGCCAACATGGTTAGAGGTAAGACAGATAAGAGAAGTACCTATGTACACAAGAACAAAAGTGGAAACAAGGAAAGGGGAAGTAGCAACAAAGGTAAAAGCAAGGATGTAACATGTTACCAGTGTGGCAAGAAAGGTCACAAGAAACCTGATTGCCGCTATTACAAAGCAAAACTTGAAAGAAAGTAGAATTTTGGAGATAAGAAAAAGGACAAGATTGATGCACATGACAAACAAAAGGACAAAGAGTAGACCAATTTGGCCTCTAATGTAATCATAGAGGAGCTGTCAGATGTCAAGGACATTTTATGTGCTACTTTTTCAACTAATGATACTTATGCATTGCCTCTCTAAATGTTCATTCATCGGATATGTGCATCACTAAGAATGTTCTTATTGATGCTTTGTTGACCGTCAATGGTGCATTAGCCCAAACATGGACAGTTGACTATGGTGCTTCATTTCATGTGACTCCTATCAAGGAGTGTTTTTCTACTTTTACTACAGGCAACCATAGCCATGTATACCTTGGAAACAATCGTGCATGTTCCATTGAGGGTATTGGCACTGTGCATTTTTTTACAAATGCCACTAAGCTGGTTTTGCATAATGTGCGTTATGTACTAGGGATCAAGAAGAGCTTTCTTTCTGTGGGTCAAATGGATATGCATAGTTATAGCATTCTCTTTGAGAGAGGATCGTGCAAAATGTCAAAAGGCTCAAGGCTGATTGTGAAAGGCACAGACAAGGGAACTCTTTATTGTTTACAAGGAAATGCTATATCAAGCAAGTTTATTGCTTTGGCTGAAGTTGTGGCATAAGAGACTTGGCCATATGAGCCAAAAGGGTCTCACTATGCTTCGTAATCTAACGAAGCTTAATGCTAAAGGTACAAAGCTCAACTTTTGTAATGAATGCCAATATGGAAAGCAGGTGGAGCGTTCCTTTTACTTTGATGTGACTCATAAGTCTTGTGTACTATATTATGTAGCCGTGCATTTTTAATTTTTAATTTTATCTCCTCCCTCTCGCTTGTAGGAACATGCACGGGACTACACTTTTGATAGCCGGCATTATAATCGTATTGTTATTTTACTTTTTCTATTTACCACCCTACCCTTCACCTCACTTCTTCCAAATTATCACCCTACCCCTCCCCTTACCTTTGTTATTTACCATCCTACCCCTCTGCTTACCTCTTTAAATTACCACTCTACCCATCCCCCACCTCTCCATATTTCCATACCCTACCCCTCCCCTCACTTTATTAATTACCCTCCAAACCCTCCCCTTACTTTTTAAAAAAATTGACACTCTATCCCTCCTTTTACCTTTCTACCTCCACCCTTCCTTTTATCTTTTCCACCTCCAAATACACCAAGTATGTCTAACGGTTTGGGTGCGCTCAATTTGTTCTTGGTGTTTTTCTTTCTTCCATACCTCTAACCCTCCCCCAAATTTTATCTTTTTCTTACCTCTACCGCTCCCTATTTACACCTCTACCCCTCCCTTACTTTACCTTTTGTTTACCTCTACCCCTCCCCTTATCACCATACCTTTTTTCTAATTTACTCCTCTACCCTTTGCCAAATTATCTCCCTACCCCTCCCTTAACCACCTTCCTACCCTTTTCCCCATAATTCTAATTTCTCACTATACCCCTCTTGTTTTTCCCTATTTTTACCTCTACCCCTCCCCTGTTTTTCACCTCTACCCCTCTCTCATCTTAACATAAACCCATACCCTACCCCTACCCCTACCCCTACCCCTACCCCTACCCCTCCTCTCTCTAATTTTTTTTCCTTTTCTCACTCTCTTAAACTAGCAACCTTTTTCCCTCTCTTACTTCTTTTTCCCTCTCTACATTTCTCTACACGCCCCCTCACCCTCTTTTTAAATCTTTCTCTCACTCCCCTAAACCCTAAACCCTATCCTTTTTACCACTTACACCCCTTATATTAAACCCCACGCACACCCCCACTCCCCAAATTGAATCCCCTCTACCTTCCATGTTACCCCTCCTGCAAAACCCCTATATATACCACCTCACACCCACGTGGTCTTATGGCACTGATGAGCCCTTAGGCGCGAAACTTGTTTGCCGGTAACAATTGAGGAGAAGTAGAAGAAAAAAAGAAGAAGCCCTAATGGTCCACCTCAAACAACAAAAATGGCGACCCAAAATAAACTTCCTTCTATTCCTTTTGGAGAGAAAAAGAGGGCTATTTTCGGCATTAAATGCATTTATTCCCCTCCTTTCTTTTAAAAAGGAAAGAGAATAAATAACCCTTTTTCCTCATGTTGCACTGGTAGAGGTTTGAACTTTGCACCTCGACAAGCCCATTGAATAGTTGTAACCACTAGGCTATTCACTCTTGTTTAGTATTGATTTTTTTTGTATATACATACCTTTCTGTAACATGCGTGAACCTTCACCGTTTCTCTTTTTCTACCTTTGGCCACGCCACACCATCACAACACAACGTTATCGTAATGTGGCATGGCCAAAGGGAGAAAAGTGGGAAAAAACGAGGGTTCACTCACATCACTGAATATGTAAATAAGAAACATGGATATAATAAATAAGTGTGAATGGCTTAGTGGTTAGAGCCATTAAGTGGGGATAAAGGGGTGCATAGTTCAAATCTCTATCAGTGTGAGTAAAGGTTCACTTAATCCATTTCTTTTTCGAAGAAAGAAGAGTATAAATACATTTAATGCTGAAATAGATTCCTTTTTTCTCTATAGAAGGGGGAGATGAGGGCTTATTTCAAGCTGCCCATTTTGTTGTTTGAGGGGATCATTAGGGTTTTTTCTTCTTTTTCTAGAGGTCGTCATTTTTGGAGTGAAGGGTGTACTACTAGGGTTTGGCTACTATTCTTCTTCTTAAGAGTTAGGGTTTTCACTTCTCTTTTGTGACTATCTAGGGTTTCTTTCTCTTTACTCTGAACTTTTGATTTTGTGGGGATTTGATTTCTAGCCTTTTTCTTACTCGAGAGTTTTAGGGTTTGGGTTTTGGGTTTCCTCTTCGTTTTCTTCTTCGACATTTTAGTGGTTATCTACTTGCGACTATTTTGGAGGTTCCGTCGTCTTCTCCACGGTGGAGAATGTTATACGTCAGCGATTTTAAGAGAAGGTTGGGCTACCTCATACTCCGATTGTTTACGGGAGGACGTAGTGGCAAGAGAGCTACTCCAATTCGAGGCAACGTGGTCGTCGGAGGTAGTCATGCTTTGCTTGTTCCGTTGTCGTTTGTGTTTTAATCATGTGATCAATTTTGTAAAAACCACCAAAATCGTGGTAGTTTGCCCTTAATAGTTGTAATCCTTCATTTTGTAAGATATTCTTTGTACATTTTCCCGACATTTTTGTCTTAATCTCGTGTATAATCCCTCAGCAAGCAACCACACCGAGATGCAGAACCCCTCTGCAAGCAACCCTTATTTACATGGAACCGACATATCATGCAACCAATGCACCAAGACCAAAATGGTCACAACCATTGCCAAGTCCATATAACTATATGTACAATGCAAAGGTTCTTACATGTTGACCTTGATCTAAATGCTCGTTTCGGAGATGCCCACAAAGCCAGCCTAGGTCACATATAGTTCTCTGACATCCCTTGCTAGTGACACAACCCCGACAGTTCCCTGTGAGGGACACCTCAATGGGTTGCCACCAACCATGAACCCATTGCTGCTTCCCCTCTTAATCTCTCCACCCTCAATCCACTAACACCCCTCACCCATAGCTTTGCCGCCACCTCACAGATCACAAGTTAGTCGTTGCTATTGCAAAACACAAATCTGTCGTTGCAAACTGCAAGTCACGCAGATCAGCCATTGCTGCAAACTGACTCCGCCCTTTCAACAGGTTGGAGATGAAATAAGACATATTCTCAACTAGGACCCCATATGAAAAGGTGTTTTTCCAATACATTACTTATCCTACATTTGATTATGCAGCAGCAATATGGAACCTTGAACTCTCATTTACTTCATCACCACAATTTGAGACCACAAGAATTTATAACGTATGATGTCATGCCTAACCCACAAAAAAGCCCAAGGACTACAAGACATAATTAGAACAGTGTTTGCTATATGCCCATGGTAATGGAGAACCTCTAGAAGATAGTATTTATCTAGAGAACAATAGAGTCACCATGAAATAGGGTCACGTATAGGGTGTCCAAAGCCTCTAGATAGCTTGTTGATTATAGCATGTGTGGGTCATGACACTGGCAAGCCAAAGCGAGACTCTCCTCTTGCAGTACAATCTAAAGTCACCCTTCATCCACCTCTCATGTTGTGCTCAGATATAAGTTGTTATGGCAATTTTACATAAGGCCTCAGATCACACCAAAAGAGCTCCTTCCCTGATCGTGTGCTCTCGAGATCCATTTATACCAAATCTAGAATTTGGGTCAATTTATAGTATCGTCACAAATACTAGAGTTTGAGACAGGACAAGCTGTCAACATTCCCAAAGTAGAGAAGATTTATAAGATACGCCTCGAGGAGGTGGTGCATGAGGAGCTACATGCAAACATCGGAGGCAGATACAAGGGTCTATTCTTCGGATAACCTACCCTTGAACAAATAGTGTCAATTTACTAGTTCCTTGCTTGAGATACACAAGCACTGCTATGTACCACAAGAGTACCAAAGGGGAGGAGATGGTCACATCCCAAAAAAATCTTTATAACAGGTCACACACCTCCACCCTCAATTGCATGAACCATGCAACAAGCACAAAAAATTAGAAATCAAGGAAACAACCATGAGCCCCAGAATTCTTCATAGACAAACAACTGATCTAGATACTCCACGTAGCCCATGAGGGGATGATGGCTACGGACTGGAAGTCATGAAAGAGTTGCGTTCATATCATGCCTAACTATGTAATTCAATCATTTTACAACCACTGAATACTAAGACTTGGACCTAGCTACATTTTAGCTAGAATTTCATCATTGTACTACCTTGGGAGGTAAGCATTAACTAGATTTGGGAACTGTTACAGCTCATCGTCTTTTATACTATAGGGTTATATAAGTATCACACGTTCTTTGATTGTTATTCATCCACATTGTTTCTGAGCATCCACATAATAGCACTATCCTTTTTTACTGTTTCTAAGCATCTACATTGTTTAATCAATGCTATCATTCTTGTACTATTTCTCTTGTCATTTCCAATAGTAGATTGTCTCATGGGCCGAATTTCGGCCTTTAATAGATTAAAATTATTTCTTTCTTTCTCTTGATGCACAAAAAGTATCTTCTTTTATTCTATCCCAATCACATAAAGCTGGTTGATTTTCCCTATTTCCACCATCAAATCTCTCTCCATATCTCCATGTATTCATTATCTTTTTGTTTCAGAAACCCTGGAGGGTTTACACATACATAAACATGTCTAATATGAGATAAAAGAAACCTTCTTCCTTGGCATGGTTTTTCACACCGTAGCATCAAAGGCAGAAATCTGAGAAAACCTAAGTTTGATCCTCACCAAGGGATCAGCCCCATCCCATAGATCATATCATTGTCAGGTGGATGTTTAATAATATCTCCCCCTCTCCCTCATTCATCTCTCTTTCTCCATCTCCCTCATTCATCACTCTCTCTCCCTCGCTCATCACTCTTTCCATACACACAGAAATGAGAACGATTTTCTTTACCTGAATATCAGCTAGCGATTTTCACGAGCGCCGTGATGTGCGGGAGAATGCGGAGCTTTCGGACGGATGGCAAAGCGTCGAGAAAGAAGGGATCCCTAAAAATTCCACAGAGAGGCAGATGGAGTTTTGGTAGCCTGAAGAGGAGCAGTCTGCCATAGCCTAGGGTAGGGTCCACTCCCTCTCTGCCTACCACATATATCTAAAGAGAGTCCTGTTTCTTTTCTTCTTCTCCTCTTCTCTTTTTGAGGTACAGAACTCTTTAGGTTTTGACCCTCTAGGTCTCATTCACACCTGGACCTTCCCCCTCCTGATCCCCTCTTGCCATTTCTGCTTACATACTTATAGCTAGCTACTCGATGGCCCGGCTAGGGCATCTGCACTTACTTATAGTTACCTAATGGCCGGCAAGTACATACATACAAGGACCCATGGACACCGAGAGCAATTGCCGCTTAGACGCCTCTAGCAATTCGCAACGACTGAACCGAACTGCAAAACCGTAGCTTAATGGTTTAAACGATTCAATTTCGAGGTTTACCAGTTCGGTTTGAGCCTTTCTCGGTTTAATGGTTTTTTGTTTTAAAGGTTTGAAACCGCAGTTCAAACATTTTAAACAATTTGACGGTTTAGGATTGACACTTGATCATTTTCTTAACTATTTTTTTGAACATTTTAAGCCTAATTTTGATCTTTTTTTAGGAAAATCTTTAAATTTTAATAAATTTGAAATATTGAAAAAAAGAAATTTAACTAAAAATGTGAAATCTTGAATTTTGACATAACGTGAAAACCAAAACCGAACCATGAAACCGTGGCTCTAACGGTTTAAAGGTTTGAAAGACTCTACAACTGTTTCGTTTGAGCTTGAATTTTTTGTAACTGTTTGGTTAAAACGGTTTCGTGTTTTGGAACGGTTTGAGTTTGATACTCTCGAACCAAACCAAATTGTTGCCAATTGTTACCAGCCTCATCAAATCTCGATGGCCACCTCCTCCACCCTACTGGCCACAATCATCTCCATCATCCTAATGTGCAATCCCACCTGGGCCATCGTAACACACACGCATGCACACACTCTGAAATTTTGAACCTTCCATTTTTCTTGGTAAGAAACAAATGCTCACTCTCTCGTTTGCATTCATCGTGATTGATGAATCGGCGACATCATGAGCTTATGTTTGCTTGATCGTACATTGAACACGTTATGTGGTCGAGTTCAAAGATGAATGTTGATGCTTCTACTAATCGTGATGTTTGACCATGGGAGGTATTATATCGTTTTCTTTCAAAGGTACATCAGGTATCACAATGGTAATTTTTGTGGGAGATTTTGACGAGTCACCTCTCGATGAGCGTAAAACCATATAGTAGACGGCAAATCAAGTAAAAAAAATGTATTTGCATTCCATTAGGAATTTGGTCATTGTCATGCCTATAAAGTCTCCTAGAGTTTCAGTGTGTTAGGGAAAATACCACCAATGTTTTATCAAGAGCATATTCAGAGTGCTCCTGATGACAAACTTAAGTCATAAAAAGTTTTATTGTAATTAATGTCAATCTTTACTACTATAACTTCCTGCTTATATAGATTTTATTGTAATATGGAACATGAAAGCAATCATTTGTTGGAAATCTGTCACATAGGACAATGCAATGTGTTACTGGCCGGCAAAGGAGTCCAGAGTGTGAAACGAATGAGTTATTTAATTATTAAAGAATGGTTGTAAGTAAGCTATTAGTGTGGACGGACGGACCGGAATCGATATGTCGTTCCGGATCCGGACCGATCTCGAACAGGTGTGGATGGCACCATTTTGTACTACAAACCGGAAACCTATTTAAAGGCCCGGATACAATGTAATGAGCAGCGGATAATTAATGAAGCTTAGTGTTTTGCATTCATTGTTATATCTTACACGTGTGATTATTAAGGACGATCTTGCTAAGTAACCTAATTAAGTTGGATTAATCGTTGAGCCTAATCCTCTTGCCGTAACACCCCTTTGGTGAAGTGTCTTCCATAGACACCCTGTGTTAGGCCATTGTCCGGCCCTAAGAGTTAACAGGGGGTAATTGGGGTGTTTACAATCACGAGGTTTTAGATGTCAAATTGTCTCAGACCAAAAAGAATGCCTCGTGGCAAAAGGAGAGGAGAGAGACTCAACGATGTTGTAAGAATACTTAGTATACAATACACATATAACTGTATGCTAAGTATTCTTCAAGTATTCTAACTAAAAAAAAGAAACTTAGAATACATATTTATATAGATAAAATATGTTAAATACTTCGAATACGTGTAGAATACTTCATATACGTAAATACTTCTTAAAAGTTTAAAGTTTTTTTTCAAAAATTTTAATTTCTTTTTTGAAATGTTAAATACTCGTTAAATACGTAGAATACGCGAAAAATTATGAAAAACGTGTATTGTAAAAGGTATTCTAGAATCTAAACGTAGAATACGCGGTTTTTAATTTGAGGGAGGGAGGGCATTTCAGGAATTAAGGGGAAATTTAGGCATATGGAGAGGGGTATCGTTTGGAATTAGGGCAAACGCTGTCTGCTCTGTTCTGCTCTGTTCTCTCTCTCTCTCTATATATATATATAAACGCACACACGCAGAAGACGAAAACACAGAATCAGAGAGAAGAAGCGTCAAAGAAAGCAGGAGAAGGAGAAGGAGAAGAAGAAGAAGAAGAAGAAGAAGAAGAAAACAGACAGACAGACAGATCGGAAGACATGGATGCCGTCGATTCCGTTATCTCTCCCATCAAAGACTTCGCTAAAGACAGTATACGCCTCGTGAAACGGTGCCACAAACCAGACCGTAAAGGTAAGCTCCTTCCTTCCTTCCTTCCTGATCGTCTCTTCTTCTGTTCGTGTACAAGATCTCCCTTGATTTCTGTGTGAATTTAGGTTTTTCTTTCCGAGGGTAAGCTTCTTTCATCCCGTTTTCTCTTTCTCGTTCCTTTCTCTTCTGTCTCCGTACTAGATCTGCTTGGTTTCTTCTTGTAAACTAGGGTTCTCATGTGACGGAAGATTCAGTCTTCTTTCATTCTGCTTTATTCTTTGGTTTCTCTAGAAGACCGCTATGAATTCTGTGGACACATAGATTTGTTTTTCTAAAGATTGGCGTTGTTCTCTCTCTCTGTCTTAGAGTTTGGCACACATATAACACATTCGAAATCTATGTACACAATTGGGTGTAAAACTAAGCTTATTGTTTCTTCTCTTTTTTAATTTCCTCATAGATCTCTCCTATAATCAGGAGTTTTTCCTGGAATACTCCTTAGATGTAGGTCTAGGTCCAGGTCTACATTGCAAAGTAAGAAATTTAGGTATCTTTTTGACCTGGTCGTATGCATTTCTGTTTGATATGTTGGACATATCTTTTAGTTGAGATGCGATCTTAAGCAGACATGAGATGAGTTTTTTCCTGCTCATAAGTTTGATTTGTGGTCTTGGATTTTGTCTTAGTCTCAATATAGGAATAAATTCAGTTTTTTGCTCTTCAATTCTTCTTATATTTCTTCGATCCCGAATCTCTTTCTGGATCTAATGTTGATTTGTTTTCTTGGATTTTATTTTAGTTTCACTGTAGATTAAACTGAGAGTCTTGTTTCTGAATTTGATGTAACATGCTTCTGGTCTTTATTTATTTTTAAGTTGGAAAAAGTATGCTATTCTATGTTTTAATATAGTGTGATTGTAATCGGGAGATCTGGGAACACAGGAACCACATTTGGGAGTTCTGGTGCTCTGGGACTTACATTTTGGGAATTATCCCCGGTTTAGCCAAACCAATTAGCCTTAATCGGTTTGGGAACAGGTTTAGCCCAAAACGGTTCCAGCCATCATAAACCGAGTTAAGGAACTCAAGCCAAAACCGAAGTGAACCAAAACGCCAAACCATTTAAAACGGTTTAATGGCTCGGTTCAGGCTTGAACTGAGCCGTTGCCGACTCCTAAGTATGGATAGTTGTGGCTACTCGGATAGACTTTCTTTGGTTATATGGGAACTATGCATGTGAGCACATCAGGTTTTATATGCCACAGTATATTAATTATATAGATCACACGAGTGGCTTTTGGTTGAAATGAAGCGGAAAATTGAAATTCTGCTTGCATCGGGGGTTATGTGGTTTTCCTTACTCCTGATGAGTGATAGACAAATTTCTCGCATTCCAAGTTTTCACCTCTTGGCCATGCAAACAGATTGACAGCATAAAGTGCTGGCTTTCGTGGATTCTGTTTTTACATGTTTTATGGATTGCTCGCTTATGTGGATTTCTTTTTGTGTGTTTTAGTTTTTTTAGGTCTTATGTGTATGTAAATGTTTTCTTCTGGTCATCTCCTGCGAATTACAATCAAAGTTCAGGCTCTCATGGGTTTTGTTTTTAATGTGCAGAGTTCACAAAGGTTGCTTTCAGAACTGCAATCGGGTTCGTGGTCATGGGATTTGTTGGTTTCTTTGTTAAATTGATATTCATCCCCATCAACAACATTATAGTTGGATCAGGATAGTGTTTACTCTACTCCGAATTTCTGTAGAATTTACTTTGAAATTTTAACCAGAGAAATGATAAGCTAGTAGCTACTATCTGATATCTATACTGCTTATGAGTCTCAGAATATAATTGTAAACATCGGAGTTGCTCTTAAAAGAGATTTTCTACATCAATTTAATTTCATGCATTGAATTTGTATAGTCTTAGGATTTGTGTATGGCTATTGTGTAGATGATAATGTGGATGAATTTATCTGTTTTGGGTTAATATATAAATTTTTAAAACTTGATCCCCACTATATTGGCTCGGGCATGGTTCCTGGTGCATGGAAGGAATGGTTGAATAAAAACTCCCTTAGGTGACACGGAAAGTAAAGCTCTGAGCATGTTTTCGAGGACATCATAGGTGTGAGGGATGCTTTGACATATCCAATTAGCTTAATAATTGGGATGGAAACAACCACCTCTGAGGAATGTTCAATTTCACATTATGAGGAGAAAGACCCTTGCCTAGGTTCGACACATTCTCTCCCATTACTTTGTTTCCTCCAATCTCTAACAATATTCACCTCGGTGTAGTGTATGTTGCCAAGTACTTGACATCTTCCTCTAGCCTAGTGAGTATACACCATTAGGTGTAGAATAGTTGAGGTATGGCAAGGGGTGGGGGGAAATGTGATGGAGGGGTTAGATTATTACAATTCTTAAAATCAGAAAGGGTAAATGCTTGAAGCAAGTGAGTGTTTGAGAGTTTTTTGATTTGCCATTTATTAAAGCTCTTTGACATAGAGTTAGGGCCCTTTGGTGGTGTTGAATGTTAAGGGACATGGCAATTGACAAGAAGGGTATTACTTGCATTAGTGTTGGGATCTTAAGATTGCCTCACAATCATTCATGTTGCATCAACAGTGAAGTTCATGGTAATGTTATGGGATATGGCAATTGACAACAAGGGCATTACTTGCATTATTGTTGGGATCTTAAGATTGCCCCACAATCATTCATATGGCATCAACGGTGAAGTTCATGGTAAACCATATGTGTTGACAATAAGCATAATGTAGCAACTGAAATTAGAGAAAATCATACCAAGATGGAGACACGACGTAAGAAAGTTTAAATTATAACAGTAGAAAAAAGGCTATGCTCGAGAGATTGCCCCAAAATTGTCTTAATTGTATTTCAATACTATGTTTTCTTTGCATTTGGAATGCAACCATAACACTTTGGGGTAATGTTGTGAATTTCATGGAAACTTGAAGGGACATGTTGGTAATATTAATAGCAAGATTATTGTTATTATGGAGCGTTCAACATAAATGCATCATACATATGATCTTCAACCAATTCTATGAGAGCATGCTGAATGAGGACAATTTTGTTGTAGAATTCAAAATGACTTCATGAATGTAATAGATGCAACGTATTGTCTCGTAGACCTCTCACTCATAATTATTGTAAATAATGTCGACTAGAGTGAGGGCATGCCACATAAAAATAACTTCACAACTTGTGTGATTAAGTTCAATTGATTCAAACAACAACAACTTTGTTAGAAATGTACTTAACTATATGGGGATGATTAAGACAACCACCCAACTAACATAATCAAACATTTGGGCACTAGCAATTGTATAATGTCTACTATAAAATTAAATGGAAACAATTAGACAATTCACATAATATAGACACCTAAGCGTCGAGACGAGGGTTGTCTCTCCTATTGATTGGACTTGATTCATATTGATTGTTATGTGTTGCACTTTCTTTGCTTGTTTGTTCACATAGATTTCTTGTAGCATCAACATGCCAGGTAATAAGACAATAGGATCAAAATTTATTGTGAAGAATGATGCCATGTCAACAATGATTGATGTGTGGTTGATTGGTTGCCATATCAACATGATCTTAATTGGATCTTGGAATTGACTAGATCTAATCATAACTTTCAAACAAATTGGAAAGGAAGGTGTTTCCCCCATGTTTGTGGTATCAATGAGTTGCCACACTAACAAAAATTTCGTTTAATTCCCCAGAGATAGCCATAAATTGATATTCTTGAGACATCTACACTTATTGTTTAATCAAGAAAACATGGAAACACCTAAATTGATGTGCATTTACACAAAAGAACCTCCACACTTCCCTCGAAGGTTTTCCAAAACACACAAATATTCTGGCTATTTACCAAGAAACATCCCTCTCCTACATTCACGGAAAAGCACATGAATACACATTACGAGCATTGCAAACTTAGTTTCTTATGTTAAAAACTCAGGGGTGTTTTGGTAAAAACACCCAACATTTTGGACACTACTAATGAGGGGATAACCGATAGTCTATACATCTCATGGGGTTTCCGTGTAGGTTTTGTATGGGGATACCCCTATTAGGGGTGCTCATGGCTAGAGCTACCAGCCACCCATCATACGAGGGGTTTGGTCTAGTAGGTTGTGAGAAATCGTAACACGATAAGGGGCATTTAGAGAGCAACAACAACAACAGAATAGAACAGAACAAATGCTCTACATGTTTTGGATAATTAACAGAATGCATACCCTTGAGAGCTTCTACAAAATTATGGAGAGTACCCTCCCCCCCCCCCCCTTTTCTCTTATGTCCATGTTACAGTTTTGTTTGTTTATTTGATTCTCTCTCTCTCTCTCTCTCTCTCTCTCTCTCTCTCTCTATACATACATACATACATATATATATATATTTATTGCCACTATTATTATTATTTTGTGATTTTGCTGTATGTATGTACTGCTTTTTCTTCTTCTTCTTCTTCCTCCTCTTCTTCTGCAGGTACTTGCTGCGAATTAGGGTTTGCAGAACACACACACACTCACGGTCGCTCGCTCGAACGAACGCACAACGTTTTTTATCTTCTCGTTGCTACTGGTTAGCTTCGTTTCTTTCTTTCTTTATGTTCGTGTGGATCTGATGTAATCCGCATTCTTCCTTTTCCTTATGTCTTCATCTTGAAATGGTTGATCCTTTAAAACAGTTTTAATTACTTACTAGAATATCGTTCTGAAGTTTAATTTGTTAAGAGTTTAGATATGCGTGGAGTAATTATAATAATTGATATCTAAAGAGTCCGAGTTTTTCTTGAATTAGTTATAATGTTTCATCTTTAAATATCGTCAAGTTTGTATTAGAACCTATCAACAAGGTCTTTTTTCTCTGTTAATAAAATTGATTAATTTCTGTTCGACCAAAATTATGGATTAATTATAAATTCCATTTTCGTTTTAAGAGTGTGAATTTGTGCTGGCTAGCAGCAAAGTTTAATATCTTAAGAGGGTGAAATATGTCTCGAGTAATTGTAAAGTTTTGTCTCTGAGGAGTGTAAATTCTGTATTTAGAGGCCATGGATCCTTAGGATCATCATCAATCGGGCACTGCTTATTTTCTGAAACGAAATCCCTTGAGCCTGTCCTTAAATGCAATCTATGTATACCTGAAATCTTATTTCAGATTTGATATGTTTTCTGTTATTCGAATACAAAGATAAAAGATAAGTTTTGTTATACCATTGTGTACAAAGTAAGTTTATGTAAGATTTAAGATGTTTTTTAATTCTTCAAGTATGAAGATTCTCGATATGTGTTATTATATCATTATATTATATTCATGAATTGGTGTACTAAAACTCAAACCATATGCATGGCCAGGTCCCTAATAGCAGCACTTTAATCCTAAAGGCAATATCTGAATAGATCATAGTACCAAGTGATAGATGAAAATTATTAGTGCATTACAAAAAATACGTTTGAAAAATACTTTTGAATTCATATAAATAACCTAATTTGGCACATGTCTTGAAGAATTAGCTGCTGAAATTTAACTTCTATCTATGGAAAATATGTTAATCTCTCTTTGTATGTGTATCTATATATGTGTAAAGTGACATATATTAGAGAGAGTGTAATTAGATTTGCTTATGTAAGATAACATGGTAATGTGAAGCATATTAGGGTAATGAGGAAGAAAACATTGTTTCATGTATACATGTAGTACAAGAGCATTCATATGTTAGGTGTATGTGGAAGTTTTTAAAAATTGATATACAGATGTCTATCCATATTTACAAAGAATGGACAAAACCCAACACAACTTCCTATTTCTATTAAACTCTATCCTTTTACGAAACTTGATCTTGATTCTTGTCTCTACTTCACAATATACTTGCACCAATTTTCGCATAGTCTATGGCATTGTGTTCGTCAATAGTCTACATAGTATGGAACACTCATTAATGCACTTGGTTTATGGCCAAAAGATGTTGACATTGAAATTAGTTCACCACATGTTATTTGGATTTGCCCTTGAAACATGCCTGAAGTTCTTCAAATGTGGTGATAAACATGTCAAACCATCATCACCTTTACCCAATTGTTATGACACACTGACTGGTTCCAAAAAGCTTGGCATCACCCTAGGTAGCTTTTTTTTATTACTACAACTAAACTGAGAAGATCACAAGAACAAATTTTTGAGTTTCAACAATTACAACACAATTTCCAGAAACATCAATCCACAATAGTGACATGGCTATGTACTGCTGCTGAAAAGCTTAATATAAGGAATGCGAAAATTCTACCATCATTATACTGATAGGTTTGAACAAATAACCTAAACTAGTTGCTCAACTCTACTTTTAGAAACCCGAAATTTTAAATCTATAAACAGCCAATAGAAACCCTAATTTCTATAAAACAGCCAATAGAAATGCTAATTTCTGTAAAACAACTGTCAGGCTATCTGTTGAACTAATTAGAGTTTCAGAATTTTACTAGAAAGATATTTATATTTTTTAAACAAAATTGTGTTTTAATCTTGGGGTCATTTTTAATATGGTATGTGTAGACACTCCAAGAAGCAAAAGCAAATTAATGTATCTTTGATCTGATCTCAAAGATGGCTGTGTCTTTGGTTGGTGATAAGCTCAAGTTCAGTCTATGGAGCAGTAGTGTTAGTGAGGGTTTCTGGCACTCTCTGGCAGATATGAAGCTTGACTCTCTCCATCTTGATGATAATCCTCTACAAATTCAGGGTATTATACTAATTTTATGATGTGACAACAAAATTCAACTTCAAACCATGTATCAAAGAATGCATGATCTGTGGGTATGGGCTTATTTGAAGGCTAGATTGATATTAGGTACAGTTAGATTGAAGTACTGAGTGCTTACAATCAAATGTGAAGGCTTCAATATATCCTGAACATCAATATTGATTTGAATGAGGTGTAACCACAGATCACATGTTCCTTTTCCCATCGCATCAAGCTCTTAATGGCATATAATGTATCAGATAATAGTACCCTGCTAAGCATATCAAACATTACTTCGTTCATTTCTCATGGTGCTAATGCTTAAGCAGGATTCTTTGCGCCAGCTCCTCATGAGCACTATTTACAGCTTCGGTGTGAGTCATTTCCTTCAAAAGAGGCTAGTGGACAAAGTGAATTTCGTTCTAATCATGGCAACCAAAACCAATGTTTTGTGCCTGGAACACTATACAATTCCAACACTCTAGATAAGTTTCGCACTCTTAATAAGAGAGAACTTATGAAAAAGGAGGCTGAGAAGGTGCATCTTCTTGAATCTTTCATAACTATTCGATGTTGTTGATTATTAATACTGATGGACTTTTCATCTTGTTTGATAACAGATCTGGGATGATATACTCTCAGGGCGTGCCTTGGAAGATTGCTCACTTCTGAATAGATTCTTCATTATTTCGTTTGCTGATCTAAAGAAATGGCAATTCCATTATTGGTTTGCATTTCCAGCTTTGGTATTACAGCCTTCAGCCACGTGCATCAACTTAAAACCTGCTTCACAGGTTTTGCAGGGAGAAGAGGTGCAATATTTTCTTAGTCATTACACCTGTTAGGTTACATTTTCGTTTATCATAACCATTTTTTATGTTCACATGTCTATGTTGCCAGAAGGTCTAGAAATACAACATTTTCCCTTGTCATAACCATCTTTGATATGCACAAGGCTATGTAGCCAGAAGGACGGGAAACCCATCCTAAAATGGGTTCGTCCAATATTTTATTCCATCTAAGAAAAAGGAAAATAGCACATTGAAAAATAAAATTTGTAAACAGCAAATGAATAATATGTATGCATGTGCATGAACGATCTTTGTTATCAAGTTTACAATTTTAAAGCTGGAAGTAAAAAGGTAATGCACTATGTAGGTAAATATACCATGTACAGGTGTGGTCTTCCAAATACTTCAATAGAGTTTAGGTATGTATTGTGGTCTTCTAAGTTGCAATGATGTATGTGTGTACTTCAAAATGTGTGGTACGCTAGAATCTCTCTTGAATTCGGGGAGGAAAGGGTGATCACAAAGTCCACAGCCACTATATTGTGTTTAATACTTCCCTTAATTACTATTGCAAGGGGCTTTCAAACGTCCTTTGAGGTTTGGGAGCATCATCCCTGTAGTGAAATATTTTTGCATGTATTTTCATGTAAAGAAAATTGATAAAGTAGCTTAAAATCAAAGAATTGTTTTGATGCAACGTTTTTTGAATTGTATACCATGAGTGTGTCATCCAGAAATGGAATTCATGATACACATACTTGAGTATATCAAAATATGCATATCAGTAAGAGAAGGAATGTAGCAAATTTTTTGTGCAAGACATGTATGTAATAGAACTGGAAATTTTTGTATGCCTAGAGAACAATGCCTAAGTAAAAGTGTGTAATGTGTTTGGTATGCTATCCTACACATAAAAGATATACAGTGCAGACTTGGCATGTTCTATATTCGTGTAATAGCTGAGAAAATAGATGCATTTTATGATGAAATTCTCATGTACTGAATGTTTTCTCTCTCTCCTCATCTTTCTTTTTTATTTCAGTATCTTGATGGAAAATTAAACACAGAAATAAATGGATTTGTTTTATTTGTTATTTTCTCAAAATATTAGATTTTTCTCCAGCTGGTTGGCTGCATGAAATTCCCTTATTTATCCAATTATAATTATTGCAGCCATATAAAGTTTCTGAACTCACTTTGTCTTCAAATAATAATGTTAAGCAAAGTCATTTCTCACTTGCATCAACTGAAGAGAGGGTTTTGAGGCCATATTATAGATTTATATATTTTCCTAATGTTGCATTGTAGGCTGAAGCCACCATGACGGCATGCCTAAGTTGGCGTGGATCTTCTCAATCTAGAGGTAAGTTAAGTGTTGCAATGTATGACACAACTCCGAGACATTCACGTTGAGCTTTCTCAGCATTTGCATAATGCTTAGGTTGCTTCAACTGTTCACCTATCATTTTTGTAGAAAACACACATTATTGCTGATTCAATGGTATACCATCATAGGCTGCCCATTTTTTCTTCTTCACATGGATGGTTCATCTGTAGAGGCGAGGCCATTAACTGGATGGCCTGATTGTCAACAAGATGGGAAGGTTAGTTTGGAAGATTGAATGGAGGCTTCTGTGAAACAAGAAATAGTATACTTAGCCTTTGATAATAAATTGTTTCAGGTTATGCTAGCTTTCTATGACCCATCTCAAGATCTAAAATTTCCTGGATGGCCACTTCGCAACTTACTTATTTTAGCTGCGATAAAGTGGCAATGTCAAAATATACGCGTTTTCTGCTATAGAGAGAAGAAAGGCCAGGCTGATTTTGATCGCTGCCTAATTGGAGATGTCATTATCCCAGGTGAATTGCTAGTTTGATTGATCAGTCAATTTCTTGCGGTATTATTAATCAAAGGATAGAAGCAAAAGGAATTAGCTTGCTTTGGTTGGAAAGATTATGCACGGCCATGATCTGGATGTACACCTCGGTTTAAATCATATATATATAGTTCTCGCAAACCCATGGAAACATTTTCTTGTTATTTGCATTTAGAGTTTCCTATTATGTTGTAGCAAGGGTAGAACTTCTGCTTGAAGATGTAGTCTTCTTTGTTTGCAATCACTCCACCAAAGAATTTTGTAGTATCCAACTCCATAACTTTTTTGATACTAGGGAATTTGATTATAAACAGATTTGAAAGGTCAAACAGAAGTGCCGGAAGCTGTGGGTTGGGAATATAATGTTCAACAGAAGGGACCACCTAAATTAGTACCTAAAATGGTGGATCTTGCTTCATCAATGGATCCTATGAGGTGCATGCCAGAAAGGTTGCCATGGATTCTTTGAAGTTTTTCTTGAATTAACTTAGTAAAGAATTTGCAGGTTAGCCCAGGATGCAGCAGGATTAAATCTTAGATTAATGAGATGGAGACTTCTACCATCTCTTAATATGGATTTGCTATCCAAAACAAAGTGTCTTCTTCTAGGAGCTGGCACACTAGGCTGCCAGGTGGCACGCGGTCTTATGGTATGCATTTTTTATAGATCTTGAAGCGATCCAGTTGATCTTAGATTGAATTTAATGATTGTACTATGTAACAAAAATCAGGCATGGGGTATCAAGCATATTACACTTGTTGATTATGGCAATGTAGCAATGTCAAATCCAGTTCGTCAATCACTATATAACTTCGATCATTGTTTAAATGGTGGGAGAGCAAAGGCTGAAGCAGCTGCTGAAAGCTTGAGGTGTATCCTGCCTGGTGTGGTAGTTGACCATCCCTCTTTTCCATTACTTGCGTATATTTTTCCTTCTTGATGTCTTCATATTTGTTTGAATATGTTTCAAAACATCACTCTTTATAGGATGCTACTGGAATTGGATTGTCAATACCCATGCCTGGGCATAGTGTATCGGAGAGTGAAGTTATGGATGTAATGGAGGCATGTGATAAATTGCACAAGCTTGTGGATGAACATGATATAATTTTTCTTTTGACTGATACTCGAGAAAGTCGCTGGTTACCAACTCTCCTTTGTGCAAATGCAAACAAGGTAAAATAAATCTGTTTTGAACATGCATGCGCATTTTTCAATTAAAAAGAAATGACTAAAATATATAGAATGTTTTTCTCAGATTGCAATCAATGCTGCCTTAGGTTTCGACACATACCTCGTTATGCGACATGGTGCTGGACCTTTTATACAAAATGCTGATTCAGAGAACAGGGAAGGATGTATAGACAATATTGACATAAATTCGGGAAAGACGAGGCTTGGATGTTACTTCTGCAATGATGTTGTTGCGCCAGAGGATGTGAGTAATCAGATTGAAAAATTGAAAATTCCTTCCCAACTTCTGTCAATATATTTTACAATATTGTCAAAATATTTAGGCCTCGTTATGGTCAAATTTGAAAGAAGAAGTCCTCTATTAAGCATGCCTTTGGTTTAAGGGAAACAGATTATTTTTTAGATCTATATGTTGCACTCTTCAACATAATATAATATGGTCATTCATTTGCAAGAACTTAATGAAACGGTCCTGGAATTTCAAACGCTTGCCTCAATTTGGTGTTTATATGAAGACAAGAATAGGCATTTCCTTCTTTGTCTTCCAAAACGCAGCTTGTGATCAAATTTTTGTATTTTTGTAACATATGGCAGCATTTCATCATTCCTTTTCCTAATAATTTTCGTTACTAAAGGGAGAGTGAATGACAATTCTTTTCTTTGAAATTTTTTCCTGATGAAACTTCCCATGTGAAATGTGTGCAGTCCACAGTGAATCGAACACTGGATCAGCAATGCACAGTGACCCGCCCAGGTGCAGCACCAATTGCTGCTGCAATTGCCGTGGAGCTTGCGGTCTCTCTTTTGCATCACCCATTGAGGCAAGTAACTCGTCGTTTCTTTTCTTCTAGATTACATGTGTAATTCATAGTAAAAATGGTCTTCAGGGAAAAATGCATGTTAAGAGAACTCAAATCTGATATTATATGCATTTTGTACCTAAATACATAATGCAGTTTTTCTATTTTCTCATAATATCCTATTATTTCATAGGTAGAAAGGGAAACACATTCGATTTATAACTAAAACTCTCCCTAAACCGTAAATCGAGCTCAAAACCTTATGACCCATGAAAAATCTATCATCTCAGATGAGTTAATTGATTTTGGTGGTTATCATGTGACATGACATAGCAATTAAATTCATCATTTACTTTTCACAGGATAAATGCTCCGGCTGACAAGGTTGACTCTATCCTGGAACAACCTCTTGGAATTTTACCTCATCAAATCCGAGGATTCATTGCTAATTTTTCTCAGATGATCATCGTTGGTACAGCCTTCAGTAAATGCACAGCTTGCTCAACTGATGTATGCATTACTTGTGATTCTCAAATATATGATACATATAGTGTAGAACATACTTCTACAGAGCAAACTTGATGGGTAATTACCAGAATACCCTTAATGTTTCAAAAATAACCAAAAAACATCCCTCTATACTATTACAGAGGGTGATTGGGTCATTTTTAAAACATAGAGGTATCCTGGTAAATATCTAAAACCTTAGGGGTGTTTCGATGTTTTGCAGTAAATATTAAAACCTCACATTACATCATCTGTTTTGATAATATAGATTATAGATGAATATCGGCGGAGTGGCTTTGATTTCCTTATGCGTGTTTTCAATAATCCAACTTATTTGGAAGACCTTACTGGCCTCACTGATCTACTCAGTGCAACTCAACAGATCTCCATAGAGTGGGATGATGAAGATTCTTTTGATGTTCTGTAAAAATTAGCAGTCTTCAATGATTGTATCCATATTTTATTCATTCATTGATACAATTTTGGGGAAAAAGTTCCTCATTCAGTAAGTTGAATAGAAATGTATAAAACTGTACACAATCCCCTCTTCATTTGTTAGTGTAGATTGATAATTATCAGGATTCAGAATCATTCAATTTAAAAGCCTTCTAATTTATTTACATGATGTAGATGTGGGTTGAAAAAGTTGAAACTGGCGATTATTTTGATGAAATTGTAAAAATGGTCTTATCAAGAAGAAGTTTAGGTGTTCTGTTTGAAGTGTCGAGACAATGCAATTTATCTTGTTCCTTTGGATGTGGTTAAAAGTACAATTAGACCTCATTATTTTGTAAATAGATCTCTCTCTCTCTCTCTCCACCATGGTAGAACAACAATGCCACCAAATACAATTATAGGGAGCCTAGTGTTAGAAGTATGGCTGTTTTACACCGTGGTCATTCTTGCTTTCATATATGGTGCAACCATATGGACTTCTTGTGTACACGTGACCACTAATTATGTTTTGATGGATTATATGTAGCAAAGTCAGTTCTAATAACAAGACTTGAGTTTAGAAGAATGCAAGATGAAGAAATGGTTTCGAAAATGAAAATGTGAAGATTCACCAATGATAAGTTTTCTCCACAACACCAACTTTCAAGACATCATATTACATATGTAGCCCTTCAAACAAGTAGTCCATACTTACCAATACATGTTAGAGCCCATCCCCTTGTGCTGATCTATACAGTCACTTTGATATAACTTAGTAACATCCTCCTTGATGTGAAAATGGGGCATTGGGGCATCGTGACTTTGATATAACTTAGTAACATCCTCCTTGATGTGAAAATGGGGCATTGGGGCATCAACTAGGAAACTAACTAATTGAGATGCAGCTCAACATGTCGTTGAGAGTGTGGTTGAAAAGTTTGGCCAATATGTTCTCCATTTACCCTACTGATGTACGAGCTCGCTAAAAGTGTTGGACGCAGAAGAAGAAGCATAGTGCTCAAAACACAAAAGAAGAGTGAAAAAACACCCACCAACTAGCAACCCAAAATGTGGGTGTCTCAGATGCTTGCTGCTATTACATGAACTGAAAGGAGAATAAAATATTGTGCACCGCCATTTATTATGCACTCACGATTTAACATGTACTAGCACACCCCTTTTCTCTTCCCTCTTTCACATTTCTCCCCTTTTTCTCCACACGCTTCCGCTCTTCCTTTTCCCATTTTCTACCTTTGGCCATGCCACATCACGACAACACTGGTGTCAAGCAAGAATCTCCCACTCTTATTGCAAGCTTGGGTTGGGATGCATGGCCCATAGGGAAGTAACAATAACGTGAATTAAGGATGTCTTGTGATCATCTCCATTGTCTTGGTAGCTTGTACGAAACTTAAAATTTATATTAAAGGTCATTGACAAAATGGGATCTACTCTAGTACATACATTTTCTATGTTAATTCTTTATGTTAAATCATCTGGCAATATTTACAACATATGAGTGAGAAAGTGTAAGCAAGGTTGCACATAAACGGACAATATGTAATGAGTTGATGGCATGTCAGTAGGTTGACCACATGTTGCAGTAATGCCCATTGATTAATATCAAAGATGAATTCAAGGTGTTTGAACTAATGAAGGTCAAGGATTCCAGCCTTTGGGCAGTCACCATATCAAGTGACACTCACATTGACAAACACTGATATATATATATAAGAAACACCCCCTTCTGTAAGAGAAAATTATCAATCATGTGCCTCTTGGTTTCAGAAATATTAATACTACCCCTGTTCTTGAGGTATAATGTGGATAATTCCAGAGTGCCAGGGGTAGGTTTTGTAATATACCATAAATTGAAGAATGCCCTTTTCTAAATGATTATTCATCACATGGATTGATTAAACCTATTCTCTGCAAATCAATGCTTTGGGTATCAACTAAACTTCACAGGTATTTGTTTGTTGTTTTGTCTCTGATCAGTCATTGGTTACTTTGTTTTGAATTGCTCTATCTATGAACAAAAATAGCTCCCCGAAAGGCTATAGATTTGATTCTATGCCTTGTATGAGGTCGTTTTCGGGTTTTTTTTTGAGATTACGGGCTCAGAGGAATCCATTGATTTCCTTGGAAATAACACCTGATTTTTCCCTCTAATGAAAATTATTTCAAGCAACTTGCAATAGACTCACGTGGAGAAAATAAATCCAATTCAATGGCTTGCATGTTTTTCACACAAAGATAGGGTTTTGAGAGCCGTTTGAGATGATGGGTTTAGAGGAATCCATTGATTTCCTTGAAAAAACACATGATCTGCCCTCAATCAAGAACCTCTCAGTCATATTGCAAAGATGTAGGGAAAGAAAAGAATCACTATATGCTAAAAATGTATATGCACGTATTTGCAAATATGGCCTTGATGATCAAAAGGCTCTTGGGAACTATATTGTGCCTATGTTTGTAGATTGCGGAAATGTTTTGGATGCATGGAGAATTTTCCCGAAGCTTTCACACCGAAACGAGTTTTCATGGACATCTCTATTGCATGCATTTATTGATTCTGGAGAAGAAAACCACGCTTTCAATCTGTATGAACAAATGAAGGAAGAGAATATTACACCAAGCAAGTTCACATTTCCAACTTTGATTAATACATGTGCAGTAACCCCCCTTGAACACAAGCACAGCGGTCTTTCTATACATACTGATATAATTAAAGAGGGTTATGAAGGAGACCTTTTCATTTGTAATGCTTTAATTGATATGTATGCTAAATGGGGTGCACTTATTGAAGCACAAGAAGTTATTGATGAAATGTTGGAAAGAGATCAAGTGTCTTGGACTTCACTGATGACTGGCTATATGGATAATGGCTTCGTTGATGAAGCATTAGCTTCTCTTGAACATATGAAACTAGAAGGTGCCTCCCCCGATGAGATCACATATGCTTCTTGTGTGAGAGCATGCAATAGTATTGGATATATAGAACACGGTCAAAGTTTACATGTTGAAATAACGATAAAAGGACTTGAAAAAGACATATTCATTGGAAATACACTCGTTGATATGTATGCAAGTAATGGATTGCTCATAGATGCACAAGTATTATTTGATGAACTTCCGGTCCAGACAGTGATTGCTTGGACTTCATTAATTGATGGATATGCAGAACATGGATATCAGGACAAGGCATTAAATTGTTTTGAGAAAATGCGATCAAGAGGTGTGAACGCTGACTCTATTACATATGTCTGTGGTCTGAAAGCATGCAGTGATTTAAGCTCACTTGGCATAGGCCAAGAGATACATAAAGATGCTTGCATAGAAGGTTTTGATAGAGATCTTTTCATTAGTAGCACACTTGTAGATATGTATGCAAAATCTGGTTTAATGGCCGATGCTCGTGATGTATTTGATGAGCTTTCAGTTCAAGATGTGGTTTCTTGGACGGCATTAATTGCTGGGTATGTTGAACATGGATTTAACGTGGAGGCACTTAAGACTTTCAACGAAATGAGAATGGAAGAGGTTAACCCAAACCTGGTCACATACATTTGTTGCTTAAAAGCTTGTAGTAATCTACAATCTTTGGATGAAGGATGGATAATACATGCTGACGTTGTCAAAGAAGGAATCGAAGTAGATTTGTTTATTGGCAATACACTAGTTGATTTGTATGCCAAGTGTGGTTCATTTATCGAAGCACAAGATGTATTTGATGAGCAACCATTCCAAGATATTGTATCATTGAATGCCCTTATTTCAGGCTTTGCTGAGCAAGGTTTTGGTAAGGAAGCATTATTGGTCTACATGCAAATGCAAGAAAAAGGTATTTCTCCTGATATTGTGACCTTTGCAAGCATTTTAAAAGCATGTGGAAACAAGCAAGCACTTGACATTGGTAAAAAGGTTCATTCTCAAATTTGTTCATCTCGATGCATCGATAATACTGACATGATCATCTCTGTAGCTCTTCTTGACATGTATGGAAAATGTGGAAGCATGTTTGAGTCACAACTTGTATTTGACGAATTGCCAAGAAGAGAGTTAATGCATTGGACTGCCTTAATAACCGGATACACCCGTCAGGGAAAGAGTGAATATGTCTCGTATTTGCTGACAAAGATGCAAGAGGATGGAATGAAACCAAATGAAGTGACTTTTCTCAATATTCTTACCACTTGTGCTCATAGTGGTCTTGTTGATGTGGGTCTTGAATATTTTGAGTCAATGAGAAAAGATCATGGAATCATGCCAGGTGTTAAACATTGTAATTGCATGGTAGACCTTTTCTGTCGAGTGGGTCGGATTCATGAGGCTGTGGAAGTGTTACTTATGATGCCTTCAGAAGAACCAGACCTTCCAGCATGGAGCACTGTGTTGGGTGCATGCTTGAAATGGTCTAATATTGATCTCGGTCAATGGGTGTTTGAATCTGCACTTAAAACATTTGGAAAAAATGCATCATTGTTCACTCTAATGTCAAACATCTATGCCAATGGTGAGATGTGGGAAGATAAAAGAAAAATTGAGGAGATGAAGCAGGTGATCCTTACAACCTCAAGGAACCTGAAAACACTTCAGACCAAGATTCATATCTAATTCTATTTCAAAATTTATGTAAATAAACAACTTGTGCAATCAAAAGGAAAGATTGAAGACGATAAATTAATGCAAACTAATTGGAGCTTCAGCAACTAGAAAATATTTTCAGTATCAATCTCAGAGATTGGAATCAATTACAAAGCATGGACAAGGCAAATAAAGACACAATATCCTATCATGGATGGAGGAGGAAATCTCATTTTTCCATTTCTCATGCTCCGTTTCTCTTGAGGATTTCATAAGCAGAAAACTGAGAAATCTAAACCTTGGAATTTCACCAAATACATGCATATATGTAACATGCTGTAAAACTTCAATTCAAATATTAGATGCCATCCTACTCTGATGTTCCTTCAATATATCGAGCAAATTCAATCTTTATTAATGCTCTAGAATGATAGGATTGTTAGAACCTTTGAGGTTTGTAGACCAATTGAAATCTCTTAATCTTGAAGGATGGGCTGATCCTTCTTTGCAATTCCCTATACATGCAACAATTTTTGTAAAAATGTTTGCCTTATTCTACTGAGGATGTATAACAGATTGGAGATCTCCAATTCATGTGAAATATGAAAATTTTCCACTACATGCTAACAGCTCAAAACAATGATTATTTTTACTACCAAACAACATTTAAGGAATACCATGACATTTTGTGTTGAAATGTAATGTGGAAGCATTGGTTTTATACACAGTATAAGAGGATATCCATATAACAAATGCTTGTGGATTCACAAAGCTGCCTTCTTTGAATTCCAAAAATAAATGTAATGGTGCGGTGGTAAAACTTTTGTGTTCAGTCTTGACCAATGGGCTTCATGTTACATTCAATAAAGGAACTCTTTAGTTTTAGTTTTATGCATACTTAACAATTTGTTCCTAAAAATACGTTTTATAGAATTATAACAATTGGCATGCTTTTAATTTAAAAATGTGTATTTGGTCAACATGATGGCATTGCTCATATTTGTGGTCATTCACAAAACAAGTAGTTTGACTAGATCTTTCCAGCATATAAGTTTATGCTTATCCTATGCTAACAAAACTCTCTCTCAAATACACACATGCATTTAGACCTCTTCCTATCTCTCAATCTTCTTATGCCACACGGACGTATTGTACAAACCCAAGCCCTTGCAAGTTGCACCCTTACAATTCTTAGTACTCACCAATCAAGGTACATCCAAATCCACACAACCTTCACAAACTTCAATTTTGGGTAGCCGTGAAACTTTATTCCACAATATTCGATGGCCCTTTACCACATTGTTTCCACATTAACTATCACTCACATATTGTTTGAGAATTAGATTTAATCAAATTGTGAAACATGAGCTCACTCATTATGCCTCTTCTTCTTGGATGTTTGTATTATCTAAAAACCTTGTTTAGGATCTTTGAAATGAGAAGCATGTTTCGTGGATGGATTTAAAAATAGTGGATCTAGATCAGTGATGGCTAAGAAAATCAATTAGACATTCATACGATAAGATTGAATTGGAAATGCGTATGGCGGCCAGGTTGGCCACATCCAAAAGAATTGATGCACAACAATGTATTATCATTGCGAGACCAGAAATAATGCTTGGATATATGAATAAAGAAAATTAGTTGATATAAAGGTTTGGTGGTAAAGCCTTTCTCTTTAAGCCCTTTGGATTGTGATTCAAGGCCTCTTGGGTGCATCATGGTTTTGGAAATTTTTGGGCTTACATGTGGGTAATTGAAGTGGTGGATTAGTGGAGAGGAGGATCTCTCTAAATTCAAGATTTGTTATTCATTTGGTTTCCCTTGTAAACATTTGAGTGCATAGGCTTCTATGAAAAACAATAACTAAAGGTCTTCTAGGATAAGGGAGAATTGGGATCTCACTATTATTGCATATTAAGCTAATGTGGTTAGCCAAACATATATCATAAATAGTTCAACAATTGACCAAGTTGTAGGCTAGTTGTACATATGGATGAGGTCCATAGATTAGAAAGAACAAGGCAACAAGCAAACATATTAGTGTGCAAAAAATGGACTAGAGTGGAGGATAAACAATTATGGAGTCATCCATTCTAAATAGTGATGTAGAGTTAAAGGTCGAGCCTATGAAGGCCAAAGTTAACATGATATTACCTAGAACCATCAGAATAGAAATAGACACAAGTTCATGGGGATAAACAAGGGTGGGGAGTTCATCACCAGATGGCTATTTTCCAAGCATTTCATAAACTTGGGGCTATATTTATGACCAAGGGTTTTTGAAAGTTTCGGCTAATTTGACTCGATCCAATAGGTGAGAGAACTCAAGAATAGCCTTTGTCTCATCCATTGGGCCAAAGGTGTTGGCATAGAGCTTTTTGAGGTGAATAAGAAGAGATGGGATAAATGGTGGGAACATGATAGCCCTCTCTCTATAAACTCGAAAGCTTGGAGCAACGAGTGAATACCTAAGAGCCATGTCCTTGGGTGGTTTACGAAAGGAAAAACACTTTTTACTTTTCCAAAGGAAGTAGGAGATAGGAAGGTAGGTACTATAGACCCCCCAATCTTTCTCGGAGATGTTCCCATTTGCATCGATTTGTTGTGTCCATTTAGGTTGATTTCGAGTGTGTGCCACAAGTGGAACTAGCCAACAAGTAGGAACTGGGGCAACAGTTCGGTTTTGACTTAACTGGTTTAGCCTTGTCTGAACCAAAACGCTTAAGCCTTTAACCGGTTTGGGAGTTTCCAAACTTGAATCGAACCGGTTCCAAAACAGGTGAAGGCTAGACGGTTTGGCCCAAATCGGTATGGTTCGTCCCGAGCCATCCCAAACGGAGCTCAAACTGGTTAAGGAAGTTGAAGCCTAAACCAAACCAAACCAAACGTCCACACCATGTGAAAACGGTTAACGGTTCGGTTTAGGCTTGAGCCGAGCTGTTGCCAATTCCTACCAACAAGAATGTAATTCAACAATATGTACATATGTACATAATAATGCAAGTTCATTGATATGAGAGAAGAGTCATTTCTTTTGGGAGGAGATAGGGTGTGAGCTCAAATCCTCATAAATGAGCTCTCCTCACCCACAGAGAGCTTAATTCCTTCTTTTCCATCCATATATTGTGTCAGTGAAGAAAGAGAGTCTTTCCAATCTAATCCATACGAAAACACAGAAAGGACGAGGCCGAAGAGGAGGTGGAGGAGGACCCACATCAGAAAAAAAAAAAATCATATATCTACATGGAGAAAATGCTCAGATTTCCTGTATCCTAATTTTTCTCCATGGACCCTGTACAGAGAACTGCCCTAAATTTTCCTTCGCCTTCGCCTTCATCATCGTCATCTTCGTCTCATGCTTTGTTTCTACACAATTTGTTGCCATCATCTACCATCCTATCAAATCGAAACAACCGTCTGGGTTTCATAAAGTTGGCCCCTCATGAGGATCTAACAAAGCGTCATTCAGCTTCTGCTTGTTCTTGTTCTTGTTCCTCTTCTAACCTCTCAACAACTAGACAAGAAAATCCACGTTCGCCTTTGGTTATCAAGGTACCTAAATAATTTATTTCCTCATTGTATGTGGGTTGTGCAAACTTCATTCTTTCTAAATTTTTTATATGAACAAAGTTCTCAAATGCTTGTAGTTTGATTTTGGCCGGGATATTTAACTATAATGTGATAGGAATACTTCTTTCCTTGCTAATTGATTCTTTTTATTTAGATTCTCTGTTCGGTAATTTTAGTAACTTTTAATTTTGAGGGTATAGGAATATAGTCGGTTGCAACATATTTTAAATTAAATGAGACAGGATTACCAGTGTAACGAAGTTTACTTTTTTAATGACGTATGATTACATCAATAATGATTTTATTGGGAGAGGTCCACAATGATGGCTATATTATCTCTAATGGGGTAGGAATACCACTGATTGCGATTTGTACTCTTAATGAGAGGAACACAATGATGGCTATATTATCTCTAATGGGGTAGGAATACCACTGACTGCGATTTGTACTCTTAATGAGATAAGAACACGATGGTTTGTGATATTTGATTGTAAAGCAGTAAAAACAAAATGGTTATGATATCGTTTCTAATTAGGTAGGCATACAATCAATATGATACTTAGTGATCTGTTAGACCCATGGTAATGGTAATAGTGTGAATGGGGTAGGGATGCGATGGTTGTGACGTTGTGTCTTATGCGTGATATATACTTGTAATGGGATATGACCATAATGGTAGACATATTATATTTAATGGTATGAATGTTAGGATAGGAGCAGAATGATGATGATATTTACTTTTTTATTGGATAGGAGCCCAATTGTGGTGGTATTCTACTTTTGATGTGATATGAACACGATGACAATGCGATATTACTTCTAATGGGCTGGGAACATAATAATTTGTCATATTAAATGGTCTATATTGTCACGTATTATGGAAGTTTGTAGGCTACTTCCTTGAAGTCATTTTAGATTGAAAATATTGTGTGATGAGAGTTTAACGGGTTAGGAACGGAATAGGTGTGATATTTAGTCTTGATGGCCTAGGCTGGTTTGCATGAGGAAAATCTGTGAGGATACTTTAGAGTCATTGAAGATGCAAGACTATTTGCTCAAAAGTAAAGGGGTAGGAAACAATTGTTGTGATATCAGTTTTAATGTTTGATATAATTGTTTTTGTTTTTAAATTTGCTGACTTGCCTGATTATCGTATCGGCAGCATTATTCAGATTGGGATGAAAGTGATGCAACTCCTTCAGAAGAACGCAATCTGAGTTCTCATGTTTTGATTGAATGCCGGAATGTTTATAAATCATTTGGAAGAAAAGAGGTTTTAAAAGGTGCTAACTTCAAGGTAAAGACACTAATCAATAATGATTTTTTTATATTAGTGTTTATATATGATTCTAGCATGGGTCTTGATGCACCTTGCTTTTCCTTTACATGCATGATTATCACACCTTGAGCTCTCATGAGAGTCCTTGGATGTTGACACTGGGTAAGATTTTTTTCTCCAGGTAGTGATGTAAGTTTGGACTGATGGCAATTCTTGAATGCAATGTTTGGAACTTTATAAATAAGATCTAACGCTTCAAACTTGGCAGTTGTTGGAATCAGCACTGCTAGCTAGTTATATCAACAAGATCAGAGTATGCTCGAGTGAGAGTGGCAGAAAATAGAATACTTAAATAGATTACAAGAGAGGAAGAGAAACCCAAAGATAGAATATTGTATTAAACAAAGATAACAAAGAACTTGGATAACGCTCAAGTTTTAATCAAGTAGCTATCACTTCTATTCAGTGAGGTGAGGTGTCCCTCAATCTATGTAATTATGTTCGCACAGCCTTGACAGCAAAAGTTATTTCGCATATAGGATTACTACATGGCTTTGCTACCGCATGAATTTTCAAGTTTCCATGGATCATTTGTATTTCTTTTTTAGGAGGATTTTCATTATGTTTCTAACTATTTATATAAGTGCTGAAAATACTGTTGCCTTCTCTACAAGATTTATCATGGTGAGGCTGTCGGCATCATTGGACCTTCTGGTACAGGGAAATCTACAATTCTGCGCATAATGGCAGGATTGCTTTCGCCTGATAAGGTTTGCTCTTCTTTCTGTTCTGATTATCGTTATTATTAAACCAAAAAAATCCACGAAATGTTGATGGATTCCTTTTGTATAACTAGATGCAAAAAATATACTTTTAACTACTGTGTCAACTTGACAATTATTATTATTTGGCAGGGGGAAGTCTATATATGTGGCAAAAAGAGAACTGGGTTGATAAGTGATGAAGGTTCTCTAGGTCTTCGCATAGGCTTGGTATGGATGAATTATTTCTGATTATATCTTTCCTGTCTTGTGCCTTTGTGGAGTTACCATTGGATTTTGAGAGCTTTTAAACTCACATAAAGCACTTATTTATTGGTTATAGAAGGATATAAATAATAATAATAAATATTCCCTAGTTTGGTGAAAAAATAATCCTTTTTATCCTTATTTCTCTTCCTTTTTTATTTGCATTTTATTGAATCTTTTCTGAATAATGCATCCTGATATTATTTCTTACTATTGTTTCAGGTCTTTCAAAGTGCAGCTTTGTTTGATTCTCTTACAGTTCAAGAGAATGTCGGTTTCATGTTGTAAGAAAATGTCGCTATTTGTTTTAACGGTGGTTTATGAAATAAAATAAAATGGTAATTCATATTTTGAAAGCTATGTTAGTGATCTTATCTGCTTTCCTTTTCCTTTTTCTAAAAAATTGTTATAGATACGAGCATTCTACATTATCACAGGAAAAAATATCGGAGCTTGTTGCAGAGAGTCTAGCTGCTGTTGGCTTGAAAGTATGCTTTTATCCTAACAGTTTTTTTAAAAATAAAATATCTATATAGGGGAAAGGAGTTTTTTTGCGTGTATAATTGATATATTTATTGATTTAATGTTTGATTTTAGTTTAAATTTTGTCTAAATAAAGAATTTTTTTTCGTAGAGTTCTCTTGTCACAAAAAGAAAACATTATATGCTTTCTTTAAGCATCTAAAAAAGAGATTGCATGAGGAACCATTTTTCCATAAAGAACATTGATAACATATAAGAATGTTGGAGAATTCTAACTATAAAAACAAAAAATGTACAATGATAGAGGCAACTTTCATGAATTGATACACAAGAAATGCTAAGGTAGAAAATATTATGTTTACAAGTATGAGGATACACAAAAACTTATTTTTCTCTTTTGTTTTTGTTTTCTAATATTATTCATTGAAGGGAGTGGAGAATCGGTATCCTTCTGAATTGTCAGGTGGTATGAAGAAACGTGTTGCACTCGCTCGTGCCATCATTTCGGATGGCAGCAATACAGAGAAAGAACTTGAAGTAAGAATTATTGTAAAAACAAATATGTTGAAAGCATTATATAGCAGTCACTTTAGATCAATCTTGTGCTGTATATGTTTTCTATATGAAAAGTATTTTGTATGCATTGTCTTTTCTTTCAATCTCTTTAATTCTGCAATGATTTTTATTTAACATTTGGTTTGTTTTTTTCACCTTTTTTCTATCACCTATCTGTTTTTGGACAATCAGAAATGCATAACCTTGACAGCCTTTAATATCGCCTTGTCAATGTTTCTTTTTTGTGTGCATGTGTGTTGAGAGATGTAGTTGCTAAGAATCACCTTCATCTAACATTTTTCGTTGTTAGCCGTCATGTCGGATATTCATTGCACAGCCTCATGTCATTGTTAGTTTCTCACCAATAATCATTTCTTAATTAGTGATTACTTCGGGTAAATTTTTATGTGTACTTGTTGGGGTTAGAGAATTCGTAGATGTAAGTCTTTTTTTTTTTTGCACGATAATAAATAATAACATGATGATGATGGTGTGAATTTTGAGGTTGTCATGTACGATGAACCAACAGCTGGACTTGATCCCATCGCATCGACGGTTGTGGAAGATCTTATTCGTTCCGTACATATAAATGGTCAAGATGGAAGGGAAAAACCTGGAAAAATTGCTTCCTATGTTGTAGTCACTCACCAACATAGTACAATCAGGAGAGCTGTGGACAGGTTCTCTATATTTTAACATGTCTCCTTTCACACCCTAACGTTTTTTGCATATTTAACCAGCATGCTTCCTGAAAACTTGGTATATATATAAACATATTTCCTGGAATATTGCAGAATATCCTAAATTTGTGCATATTTACTGGAATATCCCTAAGGTTTTGTATATTTACCAGATATATACTCCTAAGATTTTGTATATTTACCAATATAGAGGGGGTGCTCTGGTCATTTTTGTAAACCAAGTGATATTACTCCTAAGATTTTTGTATATTTATGGAGGGTTGAGGTGATATCCTGGTAAGTTTTTTAAACCTTGGGGGTATTCAGGCCATAAACCGAGTGGTATTCTGCTAATTAAAAAGTTAGCTTAGGGGTATTATTGACATTTTCACCTTTCCATGTTTCTTCTAATATTCCAATGTAACCTCAGAACTTCTTATTCTGAAGTGTCATATTTTGTTTTCTCTATGTAATAAAAGGCTTCTTTTTCTCCACGAGGGGAGGATTCTTTGGGAGGGCACAACATCCGAGTTCGATTCAACAACCAATCCTATAGTCAGACAGGTGGCCAGATCAAATATGATTTCTTTATTTTTGTCTATTTTATTTTATTCTTTTTGTTTTACTTGTACAAAATTCTCTTTTAGTGATTGCCAAGTTGAACTAAGAAATAAGTGTATACTAAGCATTGATGGGGCTTGAACCCCCACCCTCACTCCAGCATATGCCTTCTAGGGAATCCTAAATCCACTAGGCCAACTCATGAAAAAATCATGGTCAAATGTTCATTATACTAGTTAATATTCTCATTTTTATCATATTTAATCAAGTATTGTGTCACAGTTTGTAGAGGGAAGCTTGAAAGGACCCATCAAATACTAAGGAAAGCGTTTGGGGTTTAAGAACAAATGGTCATTATGGTCATGAAGTTGCTTGGGCACCCCCAAGGGAGTTGTTTTTCTCACCTCGGCATGCAATTGGTGTGATTGGGTCAATCTTTTGATGAACACCATCATATGGAATGGTAGACATTTCAAAGGCATAATTTGTAGTATAATCTTCTGGCCAAGTGTTTATTGAAGAATTTTTCTCAAAGCACATTTTGTTACTCCATCCATTTTATTGACTTTTTATTTTTTGTATCTAAGGTGTAGCTTTGCCATTGCACCCTTCTTACCTTTTGAACAAAAAGGTGTGAACCATATTTCCTATTGATGTAAATGGTGCCTAATTATCATTGGGCAAATAATTTCAAAGGTTCTAGAGAAATTTTTGCATGAGATTAATTTCCTATAAAGAGTAGATATAATTTCTCCTTGCCCAACTACATTCTTGCAAGTGGTAATGAAACATCTAGGTGGGAAAAGTATATGAAATTAGAATTATATAGTATTTCAAACAACCAAGCTTCATGCTTGGTTGATACTCAAGACAACAAGGTCATTAGGATGAATTGAACTATGAGCGCCAAAGACAAGGTTAATGGGTTCCTAGATCAATGCAAAGCAAGAGTAATGGCAAAAGAGTGTGTTTGTAATAAGGGCACCAATAATGAAAAGCCAATTGCTCCAATGAAAGAAATGGATTGACATTATCATCAAATCTGGATACTATGTAAAGTTTGCTTAGACATGGAGTGTGGTTTAGAACACCTAGTGGAAATCTAAGAGGACCTTGATGTAGATAACATGAGACAATGAAACTTGCATTACTATTGCAAAGAATTTGGTCTTCCATGGATGGATAACGAATATAGATATTCAATACCACTTCATATGATCAATTCATTTTGGATGAGAATGTGAGGTTGGAATATTGTCCTTTATAGGGCAATTTGTGAACCTCTTTACAACTCCAACATTTTCATGGATTAAGACTTTATTGAGGATGAATGCCATCTAACTCATAATGGTTAGTTTGATGATGTGGGATTTGGGCAATTGAATGACACAAGAATAGATAAGTGGATGGTGAGAGCTCTTCAAACAACTGGTCAATTTAGATGCTCGAAAACATAAGGGAAACCCTATGGATACTTTATTAGCATTGAGGAAGTTGTTCAGATTCAAGAGAATATCACATATGGATATCTTGCCCTTGTTGAGACCAGAGTTTTCAAAACCTACACAATCCTCAACAACTTCAATTGATATGCATTGAGCTTGAGAAAGCCCTACACTTATGTTATACCCCCAAGGTCCAAGACAAACACATTCTAGTGGATGTTCCTTGTAATAGAAATAATATGATATTCGTTGGGATATTATTTCCAACCCTAGAATATGTGTTATAAGCCCAATGTATACAAGAAATATTTTGGTATACCTTCTAATGGAAATAATATCACAACCTTTGGTATAACATTTACAAATCGAGGATATTGGTTATAGGCCCAATGTGTATAAGAAATCTGTTGATGTTATGATTTCCCTTAGGTTGAAATGGTCACTACGAGTTTTTGACAAGTTTTTGTAACACATCCGATGTGTTGAGGGGTTCCGTGATTGGAACTACAACACACCACCTCGGGGTAAGAGTATTGAGCTTCTAAGTCTTCTCGATGGATGGGACGCCCATGACTCAAGGTGTGAGGCACGGGCTTGTGGCATGTGTACCATTGCCATGGTGCACACGGAGAATGGAATCTCCCTAGAGCATTCAATAACCTAATGTACTCAAGTACCTATGTTGAGAATGGAATCTCCCTAGTGCATTCAATAACCTAATGTACTCAAGTACCTATGTTGGGAATGGAATCTCCGTAATGCATTCAATAATCTAATGCCTATGTGAGGAATGGAATCTCCCTAGAGTGTACTCAATACCTTATAATGAATATAAGGTACTCAAGTACTATATGGGGGGACATACAAGAGAATGAAGATGGATCTTCTACTTAAGCTAAACAAAGGGTGGTTGGGCAGAGGTTCAACGTATCCAAATTCTCTCGCCTAGTCATTGATTCCTGTAGAAGCGGAGTGTCGACACGCGAGTCTGAACTGAATGACGATCCACCCTCATCACAATTTTTTGGTGGTGTTACGTGGTACCAGAGCGAACTCGTTATGATTACGTTTGTGACTTGCGGGAATCATGAATTTGAAGGTAACTGTGTTCTTTTAAATAACCTTCTTGAAGTACTAATTTTAGTAATGGTTGTGCTAGAAAATATGGATGCAGCAACCATGGAAACGGCTCCCAATGCCTCCGTTACTTCCAACCCGGCGAATGTGTCGTCGACCTCGGAGGAGGTTCCTATAAATTATCCCTGAAACCTTTGTCTACATGTTAAGGAACTTGAGACGAGAATTGCCTTACTCGAAAGTGAAGTTGGCAATCTTACTCTACAGTCAGGGACCTTAGTGCTCGTCTCGCCGACACTAATGAGGAGTTGGTGCGCCTATTTGCCAAGGAGTCTTGTGCCGAGAATGACGTGGGAAAAGAAGCGGCCCGACGCGTCGATGAAGTTCCACGTGTGAAGCCTTGTGAACCCAAAAGCTACAATGGAGCTCAAGATGCCCAAGTTTTAGAGAACTTCATTTGGGATTGTGAGCAATTTTTTCTAGTTACCTGTATCCTCAATGAGGCAGACTATGTCTTCTATTGCTCCACCTTCTTGGCTGGAGATGCTTGTTACCCGTAGGAGTGTACGGGGCGGTCTAAGGGTGGAACACGATAATGTGGTTGTTGTGTATGTGTAATGTATATGAGTGTGTGAGGATGAGTATGTGTATGAACACATGCACATTTATGTGCATGTGTAACGGTCTTATTTGTAATGGTTATATTATGTAACCGTTACATTTTGATGTACTATATAAACCCCTTACGGGGCATGTATTGCAATAGAGTTTTCCCCTCTCATTTTGTGTCTCATTGTTTTCTCTTTCCTTCTCTCTCTCTCTCCCCCTCACGTGTAACCCCCCTTGGGAGGGGGGTGGAGCCATTCTTGGCTTCACCCCCACCCATTAACAGTGCTAAGCTATAGTGGCGCAACTTCATCAATGATAGCGTTCAACGAAAGGGGCACATGCCCGTGAACATGTGGGAAGAATTGATTGAAGCTCTCAACAAACAATTTCTTCCTTCTAATTCCGAGTGGAAGACTCGACAATAACTTTACCTACTTCATCACACGGGCCATATCAAGGATTATATTAAATCCTTTCGTGCTCTTATGTTACAAATTCGGTCCATGGGAGAACAAGATTGTTTCTTTGCATTTACAAACTGGTTGAAGGAGTGGGCTCAAAACGAGCTTTGCCGACAAAATGCAACAACTCTTGCAGCCGCATATGAAGCAGTGGATCGTCTCACCGATTGGCATTCTCAAGGTGGCTCCTCCGATGTCAAAGGCAAAGAAAAGAGGGGTCCTCCAAATTTGAAGGCACACAATGCTCGTTCCTTCAAGAAGGCGGCTTCTAATTCACAAGGAGGTGGATCTCGCCCCCTAATTATGGCAAAAATGTTGCAAAGAAGTTTCATCCCGAGAAGACTACGAGTGTGAATCCTTTCAAGCCCAAGGATGCTACCGTGAAAAGGAAGCTTGAGTGCTTCATTTTCCAGGGTAACCATTTTGCAAGAGATTGCCCCTTCAAGGGCCAACTCCACTCGCTTGTTAAGGCTTTGAACGATGACGTGAACAATCAAACCATGGGCCACATCAAGTGTTTGTGTGCGGTTCTTGAGGTAAAGAGTGAGCATTTATTACTTTATGTTAGCGCTCTAATTGATGGTCATTTGTGTCAAGCGATGGTGGATACGAGTGCGTCTTGTAAGTTCATGAAGCTAACCCTCGCCAAAGCTTGTGGGCTTGTGCAAGTTCTATAATCTATTTATGAAAGATAAACTTCATGTTGTAAAAGCTTCTTCCTCTCGCCCCAACCCCCTCCCAAAAAATCTCTCCTCCATGCAACTCAAGAAGGTAGCCCAAAAGGGTTGCCTTATGAGAACCGCTATTTTTAAGGATACCAATGATCATGGCAATCCCTTGTCCGTAAAGGACATTCATCCTAACAATATGGTTTTGTTAGATAGGTTTCAAGATTTCATGCCAAACGCTTTACTAAAGGAGTTGGCCCCAAAAAGGGAGGTTGATCATCGCATCGAGGTGGTGCCGGGGGGCACTCCTCTTGTGAAGAAGCTTTATCGCCTAAGCATTGCCAAGAATACGGAGTTAAAGCGTCAACTCAATGAGCTACTAGAGGCGGGATTCATACGCCCTTCTAGATCTCCTTATGGTGCACTAGTGCTCTTCATCACGAAGAATGATGGAAACTTGAGAATGTGAGTCGATTATCGAGTGTTGAACAAGCTCCCCATCAAGAATCGCAACCCTCTTCCTAATCTTCGAAAGATGTTTGATCAACTTGGGAAGGCACGATACTTCACCAAGATGGATCTTCGTTCAGGATACTATCAAGTGAGGATCGCCGAAGGTGATGCAAAGAAAACCGCCATGCAAACTTGCTATGGCTCATATGAATGGCTTGTAATGTCGATGGGCTTAACCAATGTAGTAGCAACCTTTAGCACACTCATGAATCAAGTGTTTGGATCGGAGCTTGACAAATGCATTGTGGTCTACCTTGATGACTTGCTTGTCTTTAGCCCTACTTGGGAACAACACTTGAAGGATGTTGAAATGACTCTCTAAAGATTAAGGGAGAACCACCTATATGTGAAGAAACCCATGTGCGACTTTGGTGTGGAAGTAGTGTACTTCCTCAACTTCAAAATAGCTCGCGGTGAGCTACAACTCGAAGAGGAAAAGCTTCATGCAATCAAGGAATGGCCTACACCACGTTCAGTAACGGATGTCCATTATTTCCTTGGTTTAGCTTCCTTCTATTGTATGTTTATTGATGGTTTTGCTTGTCTCTCTACTCCTCTCTCTCTAACCTTACTAAAAGTGGGAAAAAATGGTTTTGGTGTGATAAGTGTGCTTGTGCTTTTGATGCCTTAAAAGAGGCATTGTCCATAGCGCCATGTTTGGCACTACCCGACTTTGACAAGCCCTTTTTGCTTCATACGGATGCATCTGATTATGCCATGGGTGGAGTGCTCATGCAAGAAGGAAGGCCGGTGGCCTTTGAGAGCAAGAATCTCATGGATCGAGAGACGTGATACCCCACACATGAAAAGGAGATGGTGGCCATCGTCCATTCTCTTCGTACATGGAGACATTGCTTGATGGGGAGGCACTTCACCATCCACACGGATAACATCACATCAACGTACTTTGTTTCACAACTGAAACTCACCGCAAAGCAAGCTCGGTGGCAAGACTTCCTTGCCAGTTATGATTTTGAACTCAAGTACAAGTCCAAAAAGCGAAATGTGGTAGTTGATGCTCTTAGTCGAAGAGCCCATTTGATGGTCATGCATGTGGTGGTGGATACTAATATGTTGCCAACCCTCAAGAGTGCGTATCATGGTGATGAATATGCACAAAAGTGCCTTTGTTCCTTTGCTAATGGTGAAAAGGTGGCCCATCTATCTCTCAAAGATGGGGTGATCTACTTCAAGCAACAAAGACTTTATGTACCTCAATTAGCGAGGAAAGAAGTAATGTACGAGTGTCATGACACATTGTGGGCCGAACACCTTGGTGGGGATAAAACCATGGAAATGTTGACTCATATGTACTTTTGGCCACACATGGACAAAGAAGTTCAAGCCTATGTGAGAGGATGCCAAGTGTGCCAACAAGACAAAGCTGAAAGATGCAAGCCCGCTGGATTGCTTCAACCATTAAGCATCCCAAATCAACCATGGCAATCCCTTAACATGGACTTCATCATAAGTTTGCCGGAAAGCCAAAACTACACAGGACCTATCTTTGTCGTCATGGATTGATTTACGAAGTATCCTCACTTTGTGGCCTACGAAAGCCCCGTGAATGTTGAGTATGTGGCGAAACTTTTCTTTGCGAATGTGTTCAAATACCATGGGCTCCCAAGAGAGATAATTAGTGATCGTGACAGTCGCTTCACCGGTAAATTTTGGTCCACACTTTTCACTTTGATGGGTACTAACCTCAAGTTTAGTAGTTCCGATCACCCACAAATAGATGGCCAAACGGAGAGGACTAATCAAATCTTGGAGGATTATCTTCGCCATTATGTGAGCTTGGACCAAAAGGATTGGTCCCAATACCTCTACATAGCAGTGTCGGGGTAGTTGTGGTTCGTGCGGCGAAGTCGCAGGGACTAAGGTTAAAAGGAGTTGGTTATATATTTTATAAGGCTTGTGCGTTGATGTTAGAAAAAGTAATGTGTGTGAGAGAGAGACGAGTATAGATAAAAGATAGAGACAATGTATGATTTAAGAAGTATATGATATGAACATGATTTATATTAAGAAAACATGATTTTACCGACTTTACAATGCTTGATAGCAAAAAGAAACTTTTATCTACCGACTCTTGATTTGAACTCTCGACTTCAACTCCAAGAGACAAGACACTTGCCCAAATGGGCTAGCTTCTTTACTTGATAAATTATTTGATTTCTTACTTTCTCTTGATTTCCTGATTGCCTCTCCTCTTTTCCCCTTTCACTCCTTTTATAGGTGCCCCCATGCATACAATGCATGTGAGGGTACAAGGCATGCATGTAATGCATTAACCATATCTTCAATTTGCCACAAGGTTGCGCCTTGTTGCCATGAATTCTCTTCCGTGGGTTTGCCTTTCCATTGGCAAAGGTAGAGCCTATTAGGTCCATTTTGGTTTGGCCGATCCCCATGACGAAGGATGGCCTCCAAGATGAAACGAAGAGGGGACAGGGACGTCTTCTTCAAAAAGGGGGGAAATGGTAACCCATCCGATGTGTTGAGTGGTTCAGTGATTGGAACTACAACACACTACCTTGACGGGTAGAGAAGAGGCTCCCATGATGCATGATAAGAGTCGTGGGCTTCTAAGTCTTCTCGATGGATGGAGAAGTCACCCATGACTCAAGGTGTGAGTCATGGGCTTGTGGCATGTGTACCATTCATTGGCAAGGTGCACACGGGGAATGGAATCTCACTAGAGCATTCAATAACCTAATGTACTCAAGTACCTATGTTGGGAATGGAATCTCCCTAGTGCATTCATAATACAATATATGTATGTACATATAACAATCCGCAACGCTTCGGTTTGAACCCTCCAATGGAACGGTGCAAAAGAAACAAGTACTGGACCCCAGTCCTCGTCTCTTTAAGACTGAACCTAATGGGAGCCCACCAATCATGACTCTCCATATGAATACCTTTGCACGAAATGGTAGATGGGAATGCCAACTACGTTGTAATATTTTTCACCACCTTGCATATGACTTACATACATTCCACAACTTCGCTACTTTAGGAGATAGCCAAGATAATGATGTCATCGCATGATGATACAATATATTTGTAGTGACCTATAACAAGCGTGTACCATCTGCAAAATTTGTTTTCAATGGCCGCAAAGATCCTTGCAACAATGGCATAGGTTGTAATTTCTCCCAAATAAATCCATAATTTGGGGGAATACATAACCATCACTAGGCATCTTCAAAATCCGACAACCTTTGAGATTTATTATCAACCACATCTTCTAAATGTACAATCCCCAATCGAAATAAATGATTGAATTGAGATCTCAACTTCTCTTTCCCATGCCAAAACAACACTCGAGAAGAAACAAGCAATTCATTTTGTAATGAATTATAATATTCTCGATCACTTGATGGCGCCCATTCAAAAAGAGATGATGCAATTTGCCACAACCTTATCAAATGTTGTCCACATACAGAATGTCGAATCTTTAGAGGAATACTTCCATTGAGTAATGACCACCAGGATGCTAATTTTGTGTAGCATAATAGATTAAGACATATAGTATGTGTTGTGTGAGTGAGTTGGAGAGAGAGAGAGAGAGAGAGAGAGAGAGAGAGAGAGAGGGTCAAACCGAACCGCGAAATCGCGGTTTAATGGTTTCAACGGTTTGGTTTGGTTTTAACAGCTAGAAACCGTGGTTTAAACTGTTAAATGGTTTTTTTAAAAATTTATTATTATTATTATTATTAATAATTTGTAAAAAAATTTAAAAACTATTTTTAAACAATCTTTTTATTTTTAGACCTTATTCTCACATTTTAGTAAATATCTTAAAAATTTTAAAAATTTTAAAAAATGAAATATTATAAATTTAAAAAAATTAAAAATTAAAAATTAAAAATTTGACCTATGTTGAAAACCGAAACCAGCCCACGAAACCACGGTTTTTACGGTTTAATGGTTTAACGATTTGTAATTGTTTAACGGTTCGGTTTAACGGTTTCGTGGTTCGGTTCGATTGAGGTTTCAAAAATGTTAAATGGTTCGGTTCCAAACCGGTTCGGTTTGGACCATCTCAAAACCGAACCGAACCGAACCGTTGCCGATTGTTATGTACATACTTCACACAACCACAAATGATCGATAATTACCGGAATACCCCTGCCCCTAGGTTTTTGAGAATTCCCGTGCGGTACCCCCGGCGCCTTAGGGTTTTGCTTTATTTATCTATTTATCGTCGCATAAAAATTAAACTGTAATTTATTATGATCTCCAGATTTTGCTGCTCCCCCTCCCGCAGGTTTCTGCAGCGAATTTAGGGTTAGGGTTTGCAGAGCAGGCGAGCGGAACGAAGGAAGGAAACCAGAAAGTCCTTTCTTCCATCTTCTTCCATCTTCGCTGCTTGCAGAGGAAGTTGTTTCACCGGCCAGCTCCTCCCCCTTGCTTTCCATTCCTCTTCTGGTCCTCGTTCTTCATCTCTGTCGGAGTTGCTCCTGGTAAATCTTCCTTCCTTCTCCTTTCTTTCCATGCGGATCTGATCTCTCATTCATCTCCGCTTTTGCTCCCCTTTTCCTGCTTTTCTTTCTTCATCTTGAAATGCTCGATCCTTCTTGACATCGATAGATCGTTTCCTTTTTGCAGACCCTTTATTTCGGATTTGAGTTTCACTTTTTGCTTTTCGTTGGTTTACTTTCGTCTAGAGTTCCTCGGATCCTGCAGGAACGATGAAACCAATTTATTTCTAGGTTTACTGCGCTCCCTTTCTCTCTTGTATTTCTTTTTCTCTTTGATCGATTGGATGCCGTCAAGTAACCGTGAATCCTGCGGAAATGTTTTCTTTTCCTACTTTGGAATTTCTGCTCCCATTCCCATCCTTGAAGTTTTCTTTGCCCTTAGTCCTTCCGAGTTTTGGGAAATTATAGTGTTTGGTATTCTGAATCTCTGATATATTTTCTTTCCATGTGCTTACATGGAGACATTCTATTTCTTTTGGCTTGTTCATGTTTAACATGAAGATCTCTGCCAAATTCTGCAGAAACATTCCTGTTTCGGCTTTTCCGCTCAATCATATTTCCATGGATTCTTCTGGTTTAGAGCTCAACAGTTTTGTCGTTTTACCTTAACTTCCAGGAATCTAGCTGAATCATATTTGTATGTTTCTAATCACGTGTGTCCAGATGGATTCTCTCAAATTGCGGGGGCTTTTGTTTGTTCTGGTCCACTCTTTAGAATTCTTTCATCTACGTGGATATACCTTTGGATTTCTGACTCTTATCTATTTCTATAGTTTTGTCTGATTGCGATATAAATTTTTTGAGACTGTGCTTAGGTAGGGCGTTATCATATCGAAATTCTGAGCAAAAATTCTAGTTTTAGTATTCCATGGGCTAATCTTTGTTTTACCAATCCTGTAAAATCCTTTTGATCAAAAGAACTTCCTGTTGAAGAGTTTCCTGAATTCTGCAATAAATTTTTTCCTCCGCATCCATTTGATTCGAAAGATAATGTGAACTGCATTTTGTCCATTTTTCTTATCCTTGTCATAGCTGATCGCAGTTGTTTTTTGTTTTTATTGTAATACATAATTGGATATAAATGCTTCAATTTTTCAAAATGTTTTTCTCAATTCTGTAGCAAAATACCATATTGCTTTATTCTTCTGCCTTCTTTCCAAAAATTTCCTTTATAAAAAGAATTTCTCTAATCCACTCATGTTTACTACATGAGAGCTGTGTTCTGCAGCAAAACTCTGTTTTATTCTGTTGTCTGCTTCTCTTCTTCCCACGACATTCATATGACATCAGTGGCTTTGTCATGTTTTTCTTTTTTGATGCTTCTCTTTTATAGATTTTTACCTCTTAGTTCTCATCCTAAGGCAAGTTCAACGTGATATATTCTTCTTCACTATCAGGACTTATTCAATTCTCTTCTTTGTGGTTTTCCTGCTTCCATTCTTTCCTCTGATATACATACACACATATATAATTGCTTCTTGATCATGGTCTTGGAACAAGTTAGCAACACGGATGTTGTTAGAACTGCAAGTGTAGGTACGAGCTTGAAAATACATGATTTATATATGGCTGAGCTAGGAGTCACTCCTTGTTGTTTAAATCGTATGCAGTATATTGACATATTCAAACAACCTGAAGATGAATCCTGAAAAAGTTGTGAAAGCTGAAAAGTTGGTCAAGGCAAATGAAAATCCTAGAGTGTTTTTTGATATAGCAATAGGTGGAAAACCAATTGGAAGAATTGTGATGGAGGTACCTTCTTTCTCAACGTTGTTATTATTTGTCTGTTAAGCTGCATCCTGAATATTATCGATTGGATTCTTTCAGCTTTTTGCAGATGCTGTTCCGATTACAGTCGAAAATTTTCGGGCTCTTTGCACAGGTATTTGAATTCAGATTGACCCAACTGTAAGACTGAACTTTCTGAACACATTTATTTTTGTGATCTATAGATGGTGAGATATCCTCTAACTTTGAGAGAAGCCAAAATTAGCTATGTCACTGGCACAATTTTTTTAAATAGGGTACTGTCTTAGTACTGTTTAGGAACAAAAAAAGTCAAGAGTGGTGGTTCAATGGATTCTATATTCATCACTGTGTCTTAAATATCTTTCAACACGTTTTGTGTGCATGAATGAAGTTGAGGATGCTGGTTCACATCCTTATAACTATGTTATATTTGGTTCCATGATACAGATGTTAGTTGGAATTAGGGTAATTGTACAGGTAACTAAAATATTTTATTTGAAATTTGGCTCCAATTTATATATCTATTCTTTATTTTTTGTGAAAATATATGCAACTGTGGACAATGTATATTGCAAGTTTATGCTTTTATAATGTCTCTATGCTTTCTCTATGATTAGGCGAAAAGGGCATTGGACGAAACACAAAGAAGCCTTTGCATTACAAAGGAACTGTCTTCCACCGTGTCATCAAGGGATTCATGGCACAAGTACATTCTTTGTTAATTCTATGTTTTATTTAAGCTCAGTTCATAATTGCTGAGAACTTAATAATGTCTTATATTACAGGGTGGCGATTTCTCAAAGAAGGATGGTAAGCACTATGTCTTACCTGTGTCAATATGGGCTAATAATGGGTATTTTGAATTTTAAATGACAAAGAAAGTCTTCTTTGTCTAATTATGTTTACTTTAAACTGTAGGAACTGGGGGTGAAAGCATTTACGGTGGAAAATTTGCCGGTATAGATATTCATTTATATTTCAGTATGCTTATTAGAGAACCTGCTTAAACTTGATGCTTATTGTATTGCAGATGAGAACTTTCAATTCACTCATTCTGAAAGAGGTGTTCTGTCAATGGCTAATGCTGGTCCTAATACAAATGGTTCTCAGTTCTTTGTTACATTTGCACCAGCTCCACATCTTGATGGGTAAACAACGCAGCTTGATTTAATATTTCCTTTGTGTTTTATATCCTTACCCACCTGTATGATGTTAACATAAGCTTGCAAATCAGGGTGTTGCTCTAGTGCTACAAAGAAGCCTCTTCTCTGGTTTTTGGTGACTGGTATAATATACTGTCTGTGTATCCCCCAAAAATAAGATTTATATTCTGGGGCAGAACAGGTCGCCTTTGAATATTTGTTAGTTGTTTGACTAGTCTGTATTGTTATAATTTTTTGTAGGACAGCAAGACATATACATATCGTCATTCACATGACCTAAGTGATGGGGTGAGGCTAATACTTGTTTGCATACATTTAGAATATGACCCATTAATTTCCCTATTTGTATGTGTGAATCCTATGAATGCATAGCTTTTTAATTTTACGTTTGAGCTATCTCTGAACTGTGTAATTTTGCACTTTTTTGATTAGTGCTATGTGGATTCACATAACATTGTGGGTGTAGGCTGTTAAAGGAAATTTTGGTGGCATTTATATTGGCAGGAAGCATGTTGTATTTGGGAAAGTGGTAGATGGAATGGATGTGTTGAACAAAATCGAGCAATGTCCCACAGGAGAGAGGGATAGGCCTGACAAGCCTATCAAAGTTTTGAGTAGTGGAGAGGTATCTCGAGGAAAATCAAATGGAGTAATTGAAAATGGTAAGGGCAAAATGATTCATAATGTATGATGATGGGATTAATATTCTGAAATAAACTATTTCACTTCAATATTAGAGAAAAAGAAAGGGAAAAAGAAAGCGAAAGTGGTAGATTCAAGCGAAGAGGATAGACATAAGAGAAAGAAAAGACATAGGAGGTCTACAAGAGAACGTAGCAAGAAAAGAAGGAGACATTATGAATCTGATTCTGATAGTTATGACTCTGAATCAAGTGATGAGAGTTCTGAAAGCAGCTCTGACTCTGACTCCTCTTCAGAGCTCAGTTCTTCCACTGAAAATGATCGAAGACGCCGCAAAAGAAAGTCCTCTCGAAGAACAAAGAGGAAACACTCAAAAAGAAAGAGAGACAAGCGTAAGAGCAGAAGGCGAAGCAGGAGGGAAAGAAAATATAGAAGAAGATACAGGTAATATGTGTCTATATAAACATTTTTGGTGCTAGATAGTTTTGTGAATGTTCTTTTAACTGACTGTATTATATGTTCTCATAGCAGGAGTTCGGATAGTTATGACAGTGATGATAGTGATGTTTATTCTGATAGTACAAGTGATAGTGAGAGCGATTCTGAATCCGACACTCATAGCGATAGTAGTAAACAAAACGGTGCAAAAAAACATAAAAAATCTGCTGGAAGATTGCCTTCACGAGTCCCTGTAGATACTGGTGAGGGAACAGTAACAGCATCTCTTTATTTCTATGTGTACGTTGTTTAATATTTTCAGATGTGTGATACACGATTATTCAAGTTACATAGTCGGCTTGTTCAATATTTTTGGCAGTGATTAAAAGAGTTATTTTTGCAGGAAAAGAAAAATTACCAGAGAAAGAGTTGTTGATTGCTAAAAAGCAGGACGTTAGAGAGGGGAGTATGAAAGAAATCAGTGATGAATGTATAGCTAAAGTTTCTCAGGATGAAGATAATGGTGAAATTAGAGAGGAAACGCAGGAGGCTATGCAAATTGAGGCTCCCAGAAGGAAGAGCCCATCGCCTATAAGAAGGAAGAGCCCATCGCCAGTAAGAACTGAGAAGAGTCCATCACCAGTAACAACAAAGAAGAACAGATCACCAGTGAGAATGATAATTCGAAACAAGAAGAGCTCACCATTAGTACGAAACAAGAAGAGTTTATCACCAGTAAGAAACAAGAGGATCCCATCACCTGTCGGAAACAAGAGCCCATCGCCCATAATAACCAAGAAGAGCCCATCACCTGTAAGAAACAAGAGAAGCAGATCACCAGCAAGGTTGGTTGTACAAAACAAGAAAAGTGTATCACCACTGAGAAACAAAAGTACTCCATCACCTATTTTCAAAAGGAGCCCCTCACCTGTGAAAATGAAGAGCCCATCTCCCAAACATACGAAAGATAGTCCATCTCCTGAACCAAGCGAAGGAAGAAGTCGATCCAGGTTTTTATATTGATCCATTTTCTAGTCTATCTAATGTTCTGAATTATGTAACTACATTTTCAAACTCCATTTACTTGTATAATTAATCATGTAGATTAAAGTACTTGTTCTATACATCCCAATATAAAATTTGGCATGTTCTGTGCAGTAGTAACATATATAGTAATTTGCAAACCCAAAAACAAAGATTTAGTGGCATAATTAAATTGAAAATACAAAATATTTTTTGAGTTCTAGCCTTGTACAATAAAAATGCGAGAAAATAACTCATCTAAATAGGAAGTTCCACATTTACATAAAAAGGAGAGAAATTTGATTGATTGATGCTCTTAAAGTTCAAAAAGCAACTAAACTCTTGTGGGATGTTGCAGCTCAAGGAACTAATTATTCAGACTATATTCTTTCTATATTTACTACTCCTGCTTAAATATGAATCATAAAATCGTCTGCATAAAAACCATACTATAATTCCAATTAGAATCCATTTTCTGTGTTAACTAATATGCTAGCTTAGAAAACTAGTTATTTAAACTAAAACATGGTTCTGCATCTGATCTAATTAATCATTTAACTGAAAGAAACTGGGTATTCATAGCACTGTGTTAAGTTTCACTGTAGGAGGTGAAGCATAAATTTTCCAATTAGACCTCATTGGATTGTCTAATTAATGTCGTAACTAGTTATCACAACTTCAATATATATATATATATATATCCTCCAACTTAAAGAATCTTTTGTTCAGACTAGACTACATTTACATGTATGTTTGATGTCCAAACTTAATTGAAACTAGCAATTCATGCTACACCATACAACTTGGCATGCTATATTTAGGAACCAAACATAAACAAAGATAAAACTACATATACAAGTATGTTTTAAGATGAATCTAATTTGAGTGACTATCTAGTCATTCATACTACAGCATAAATAAAACTTGGCATCTTTTATATTATGTTCTAACTTAGAGATCAATATAAATTGAGAGGCTAGTCAGATATTTATGCTCCAGCATAAATCCTGGCATCTTGTATGTAGGAGCCAACATAAACAAACACATATAGGCATGTTCCAACCCTAAAAGAGAAACATAAATTGAGAACTAGCTATTCACACTCCAGCACAAATCTTGGCATGCTATATGTGTAGGAGCTGATATAAACCAACATCGATAGGGTGTGTTCTTCCAACTTAAAGACCAACATAAATTGAGAAACTAGCTGTTAAGACACCAACATAAATTGTTTTATATATGTAGGATCCATCATATATAGGCATAATTATAAACAAATAAATTTTGAAACTAGTTAATTGCTATCCACTATTAAGTCTCTGTATTTATTAACATAGGAGTCGAAGCAGGAGCCTTAAAAGAGGAACAAGGAGTATAAGTGGGAGCTTGAGCAGGAGTCTAAGTTCGAGTCCTGAGAAAAGACTGTCTTCTAGAAGCATATCACGTTCAAAAAGCCGAAGCATAAGCCCAATAGTAGATAAGAAGAACTCTCCATCTCGTGTTATTAGTGCAAGACCAAGAAGCATAACTCGCAGTCCTGAAGGTTCATTGAAGAGAGTAAGGAGAGGTAGAGGTTTCAGTGAACAGTATTCGCATGCTCGTCGTTATCGCACACCTTCTGCAGAAAGGTCTCCACCTCCTGCTCGTTCATATCGCTACAGTGATCGATATAGTGCCAGGCTGCCGATTGATCGAGATCGTGATCGGTATTTTCCCACTCTTTGATTATGTGTCCACATATTTCCTTCTCCAACAGAATTAATCATTACTGATTGAAGAATGACATGTTTCTATTTGTCAGACTTATAAGGAAATACCTGTTAATTGTTAGAGTTCTGTTTTTGTTTTCTAGCCATGTATTAGTGACATTGATTTGTTTTACCTTTGTCTTCATGCATACCTTTAGTAGTTGAAGAATAATTCGTTTTTTATTCCCTTACATATGCTTTTATGTTTTATTTAGCCCTGCTTATAGGAGCTATAGAGACAGAACACCTAGGCGGTATAGGACTCCTCCAAGAAGAAGATCTCCTCCAAGGTAAACAAATTCTAATGAAATTTATTCTTGAGCCGATCACCCTGCGTTATTTGTTGCTATAATTTCAGTAAAAACTGTAAATTTCATGCAGATCATCTATGTAGGTACTTTGGCCTCAAATAATATGCTTCTGATTCTCAGATATAAAAAATGTCATTAACATTTCTTAATTCCCTACTCCCAGATTTGCGAATTAGAACTCCATTAAGATCCCTCTCACTTTTTCTTTCTTTTAAGAAAGAGACATACCATAATATTTCTGAAATCCCTACCATTAGATTGGGGACCAGAACTTTATTAAGGTCTCTGTGTCCTCAAGAGAGATGTATTTAGTGATTCAAAGTTCTAAAGATCCGTAGTATGTTTAAAGATCAAGATTATGATCAGAGATTAATTGATGTGATTGGATCTTGATTCTTAACATAAACGGCAGGAGGTTAATCAATATTATCTAAGAGAATATATTAAACTATATCATCAAAAAGATTATATCAACATGAAAAGTTCATTTACATGGTCGAATATGAAAGGTTAATCAATATGATAAAAGATCAAGCAATATGGTTATAATATATCTTGAGGAATTGGCTAGGTACAGGAGAAGTCCAAGCAGAAGCCGGAGTATCTCGCGATCTATTAGTCCTATTGGTCGTCGGCGTCGAAGCAAGAGAAAATATAGCCTCAGTCGGAGCAGAAGCATCAGCAATAGTAGTCGTAGTCGGAGCCTTACTCCTAAAGCTCGAAATCATTCTCGACCAAGCTCCATTAGAAGCCATTCCAGAGAAGTAGATGGAGATAATAGTAACGTGTCTAGAGGTAAAAGAAGTCTTAGTAGTTCTCATTCAAGATCTCCATCAAAATCAGTTTCTGGAAGCCTATCACCTGTTGAAAGAGGAGTTTCTAAAGCTAAATCTGATATACCTTTGAAGAAAAACAATAATTCTCCTCCAGGTGGATCTCGTCATCCGAGCTTGGTATCTTACGGAGATGGTAGTCCTGAATCACATTCGAAATAGCAAAAAGAAAATGCTTGCTGCTTGAAATGCTTGTTATTCAATCTCAATGCTTAGTAAATGATCAATGAAAATGCTGCTTTTCAGCTTAAGGTTGAGCTTAAATGTTGGTAGCAGAAAGGACAGGCAAAATGTGGGTAGTATTGAAGGGGACTAAATGCTGAAAGTGCATACTAGAGGACAAAAAAGTGCTCTCTATTCTCGACACAAATTTCAATGGTGTATTATTCTTTGATAAGAGCACAAATCGTTTATCTAATGTTGATCACTTAGTAGGTAGATAGATATAGCTACAGCTTCAACTAGTTTGTGATTTTCTTTAGGATCTTAGTTCATTAATTTTGGTCTAATCATTATATCTTTCATTGCCAATGAAGTGACAGTTGAAAGGCTCTGTATTGTTGATGCCATGGTTTTTTGAAATGAATTGTGAAGTTCCCATTATTGTATTCATTTCTACAGCTCTAACATCTGCTTTTAAAATTTCCATGTTTTGGATTTCCATTAACATTATTTTAAATGTTCTTGGGGTTCAGAATTCTTGAATTTAATAAATTTGTAGTTGTCGGTGAACAGGGTATGATAAATAATACAGGAAGAGAAGGGAATAAATGTAGAAGAATTGTATGAACAGCCTGAATCAGCATGGATCCTTAGTGTTCTTTGCAAGGCTTTTGATTTTTTCGGTTAAAATGCATGAATATTGTGTTCAACACTGAACTACAATTGTCTACGTTGGATTTGATCATAACTTATAAGTATAGCCTTCCAGAACTTACCAAGTTGACAGTGTACCAAATTTTGTCTTTGTTTAATTCTTTCTTAAAAGCTGTCAAACTGAATGTACCTACAATGACAATACATCAATACTAAATCTTATATAGTACAGAAGTATTCTCATTAGTGCCAAAGGGGGTTTGTCAAAACTAATCAATTTTAGGTAAGGGTGGGGTTTATCTAAGGTGGCAAAACACTATATTTTCGTTTCTAATCAATGTCTGAAATATGATGTAACAACTTGAATGCACCACCTTTTGAGGTCAAATATGACCTATGTGACTGAATGTATTGCATTTTCACATTATACATGTGAAAGTAAGTAGTGCTCTTGATGTTCAAGAACTTCACTAATGAATGTTGTGATTAAGGCTTGAGGGTGCTTATTGTGATTGTAAAAGAAACTTGTGTGGATTGGCTTTGGATGAACATTTGTAGAAAGTAATGTTTTGGATTGTATCAAATTGTAATGCTTAGATTATCAAATTGTTAAGGGCAAAAGTGTACATGATGGACTACTCTCATCACTTGTACACAAATGCCCCCCTTTCCCTTAAAAATAAGGTTTACAAAAAGTGATTGCAATGGTGAATGCAAGAGGTGATTACAAAGAAATAGTATTAGGAAATAGGAAGTAAACTAGGAGGAAGGACGCTTGAGTTTGGTGGCTTGAGCTCTTAAGCCACAACCATCACGACTTTTATTGTGAAAGCATTCCATGCCCTCTTTTGTGTCACCCTCTTCAAGATCCTCCTTTTCTTGTCTTTTCCCTTGTCTTTGGAGGAGAAGTGGCCTAATATCCTTTCCCACACACCACAAACCCTTGAAATAAATGAAGACCACAAAAAAGCCTAAAACTAGGGTACAACATACCCAAACACTAATATGCAAGGAGAAGAAAAAGTAGAAATCAAGCTTTTCAAAACACCAAAAATTCAAACCCTGAAATGAGCCATCAACTCTCCTCCTTATATTGAGAGAAGAGGCTTGCACATTGCATTACTCCCCGTTCTAATCAAAATGCTAAAAAAAGGATTGTTAGTGCCAACACACTTGTGCTAGCCTTACCACTAAGCCATTTGACTTATTATTATATATTTGTTAGATTATATTTACATATTCACATAATTTTCTTAGATTATATTTACATCTCCTCCCTCTCTATTTTTTTATTCCTCTTCCCAATATTCTATCTTTGGACTCGCCTATTAGATTTATGGATGGATTTGCTAATGAGTTTCTCGCTTTTGCGTGAATCACAAACGGATCTGATAGATAGGAGATTGATGAGTTGGTATAGGCTTATCCATATCATTAAATACACTTCGATAAGGAATTTATGGCTACATCAAGACAATATGCTGCATCAATCTCCATTGGAGTATAACCACATTTTATAATTGTATTAAGTTCTTGAGCAAGGCTTGAACGTGGGATTGCCACCGCACATGCATAAGTTTGTACTATCTTGGAGCGTAATATTTGTTGTTTTTTAGAATGGACCCCTCACGTAATCAATTATCACATTGTATTGCTTGACTAACCATTACCTCCGCAAATGATTTTTTTTCCTTCACATTATTGTGTAGCCCATGATGGAATTCATTCGTTATTGCTTCTTCATCCAGGGAATATCAGATGAAAGAAGGTGAAATTTTAAATATAAGCCAAGGCAAGGTGATCTCCTTACCTCAATCTTCAAATCTTATTGATTGTTGGTCTTACAATATCCGTATCCCCAAACCATCCTTGGAATTGTGATGAAACTATCAAAATTGTCTAGCATGGGACACTTCATTTTGATAATGGTGCAAACCATGAAAGTGTTGTACCTATTAGTAGTGTTCCCACCAATGTAACTCGGGCAATGTCTATTAGATATATATTGGGATGCATCCCTATGACAAGGCACACTTGATTTATAAATGTGCGAATTTGAGATTGTGTACCATCAAACTTTCCTACTATGTTAATGATTGGTTACTTATGAGGGCTTTGGAAACTATGCTAGTCTTCTTGATGCAAAGATAATGCACTTGCTTCAAGTTGGAAAACGTGTTTTGACAGCTCATCACGCTATTGCGATTTCTCGATGCTAATTGTTGCAAATATCCAAACAATCTTTGGTTTACTTGCTCTAATGTGACTGGTTTACAACCAATTGAATTAAGAGAGAACATGCATGCACTCTTGCTTATTAACGAAATTCATTCCGATGATAAAGCTTAAAAACGAGAGAGAGAGAGAGAGAGAGAGAGAGAGAGAGAGAGAGAGAGAGAGAGAGAGAGAGAGAGAGAGAGTCCCTACGTAGGCATATGATAGGTAGAGGAGACTAGGAAGTATTGTAACTAAGTGGATTTTAAATACAATTAATATAATTGTGTGCTCTTACCGGAGAGAGAGAGAGAGAGAGAGAGAGAGAGAGAGAGAGCGAAAAAAAAAGCAAGAGTGGAGAGGGGAAGAAAAAGCAAAATTGTTTTTATTGATGCACTCTCTATCGGTAACGGAATCGAGCATAAAGACATGCGTTGGAAATCCCTCGATTAGAGCTTCATAACGAGATATAGCAAGTTAAATTTGGTGGTCTGTGCGAGAAGCAGCAATTAAAATAAGGAATCTTGTGTTGTTGGCATCCACATACTCAACACACATTGCGGGTCTTCGATTGTATTCATCATCTTCGACCTCTTCAATCGGGTGAGTTCCAGTTGTCTTTCTTGTTCATCGAAAATTGTTTTTATCCCGGATTACTATCACATCAAGATTAATGGATATAAACATGAATTCCTCTCAAATTGTGGGGGATATCGATATGGAAACAATTGATCCAAAAAAGAGTAATGTGATGGTTGAATGTAATCGTGAAAGGGAAGACATTGGAAGCTCTAAGAGGTTTAAGGGCATTGAGGAAATTAATGAGAAAAAAGCGACATATGCCGAAGTAATACATGTAGATGAGGTTGACAAGGATAATTGTAATTGGGATACTTTATGGGGAATTGCTAATACCTTATTGTCTGATATTGTAGAAGAAAATGAAAATGCAATGAAAGAATGCAATGATGAGGATGTACATGATGTGGATGTTGATGCTAAGGATGTATTCTATGATCGTGCAGTTATATTGTTTTTTACTTGGAAACTCCCGTACATTAATTGGATTAAACATTGGTTGAACACAATCGTGTCACCAAATTGTGTTGAAAATATATATGCAGGACCACGAGGGTTTTATGATGTAGTGTTCCGTTCATCGGAACATCAAAGTGCAATGTTGGCTAAAGTTCCAGTGTTTTTTGATAAATGATTGGTGCATGTAATGCAATGGTTCCCTGTTGTGGACTATCATGCTTTGTTGAAACAAGAATGCCATGTTTGGGTAATAGTGGATTGTAAGCATGCTTTTTTATGGCCACTTTTACCATAGTTAATGAGTCAAATGGGTAAAGTGTTGGTATTTCCACATGCAAATGCTACAAATAAGTGCAGATTTTGTGTGTTATGGGATACAAGTCATAAGAGGCCAGGATGGGTGCGTATAAACACACTTGGAAGGAGAAGACTTTGTTTTAAATTGAAGTGGGAGACATTTGCAGGTCACTGTTTTGGATGCGGTGAATGGGGTCACTTTATGGCGGAATACCATTATCATTGTCCTTCAACTATAGAGGTTCCTAATGAAGGGAATGGTAAGGAAGGAATTGGGAGAGATGTTGGTGTGTCAAATATGGTGGTTGTTATGGATGAAGGAACATAATCTAGAGCAGGTTATAAAGAGGTCTCACTTCAAGGTTTGGGCCCTAAGAATAAGGGAACTCAATCTATGGATATGGAAAAACAAAATTTAGTGGTTATAGATAAGAGAAAAAAACCATTGGATAGAACTAGTAATGATGTTGTTGTTGAAAAAGATTGGCATCAAGTTAAGGGCAAGTCGAAGGGCAAATCAATGAATATGCAATGTAATAGTTTGCCCACTACTCGTGAGACTACTTGGAAAAGTAATTCAGGAACTAGGGAGGGTCCTCGAAAAGTTCCTTGGCAAAGACAATTTAGGGATAAGGGATTACCCCTTCACCTTCAATTTGATTCATTGGGACGGGTTGTAAATTCATTGAATTCTCGAGGTTTTCGTCAAGCGGGAGAACCTAAACAAAAGAGTTTGATAGACAACTCTAAGGATGCGGTGCATGAAAATCCATATGCAGCATTGGAACATGCTTTGACTAGTTTCATGACATCAGTTGCTCTAAAGGAGCAAGTGCACCCATAACATTGTTGATTGAATGAAAGTGGTAACATGGAATGTGAGAGGGGCATGTTCTCCTCATAAGAAGTATATATTATGGCAAACTTTATTAAGTAAAGAATGGGATATATTATGTGCAGTTGAGCATAAGTGTCATGAGTCAACAGGATCCACAGTTCATTTGCGTGGATATTCATCATCCTATGCAGGACATCTTAATAATCATTGTTCAAGTGTGGTATTAATCGTGCAGGACAAGTATTTTCCTCAGGTGGTGCATAATGATCCTTATGGTTGGTTTTTGGTTTTAGAAATCACTTTTTTTGGCGAGGTTGTGTGGGTGATTGGGATTTATGCCCCTAACCAAGTCACTCAACGTATTGCATTATGGCGCTCACTCCATCAAACCCTATGTGTGGGCCGTCCAGGATTACTTATGGGTGATTTTGACATGTGTGTTGATGCATCTCAATCTACGTCTGAACATTCAATCAAGGATGATCCTGAACAACTTGCTTGGGATTCATTGGCTATGGAGGTTTTCAAGTTGGATGTTTGGACATGGTTGCATGGGAATGATCCAGGTTTTACTTTCCAATCCGCTCAACATAGACAAACATGGAGTCGGTTAGATAGAATGTATGTGATGCACAATGATTCTTTTTTACCGACATCACTTCGTATGGCAGTTTTACAAGATGTAGGAACTTCAGATCACTTTCCTATTTGTTTGGAGATTTGTGGTCATGCAATTGACATGTATAAATCCTTACTTAGAAAGCCTCCATTATGCTTTAACTCTTCTCTTTTGCTTCAACCTCACTTTGATTCTCTAATGGAGCATGGGATATCACATTACGAAATATTAAGATCGTTCATCGTATGTATGGAGTAACTAATGCTCAACGAAGAAGAGGTCTTCTTCTAAAATTCTCATAAGTTCTCTCTAGGTGTAATGCATTATTGATACGTGCACCTTTAGATGAGGAGGTTTTGGATATCCAAAGTCAATTACATGTTATTATTTCTCAGTTGCAATGCCAAAGCTATCGTTATGTTATTATTTCATGTTATTATTTCTCAGTTGCCACCAAAGTTATCGTTATGCGAAGATGCGACAATTGAGGGATGGGCTCATAGATAATCAATGTCAATCCCATTTGTTTTTCCAAGCGTTACATCCTACTTATACTCAATCTAATGTGGTACATGTGAAGCAAGGTGATGAATAGATAGTGGATCCTACGAAAATAATTGACATATGTGTTCATTACTTTAAGGAGTTGATTGGCCCACAATTGTTAATGACAAATGAGGTGAGTAGAGCACGCCATGAGTTTTATGATGTGGTTGGATGTGTTGTGCATGAACTCATTAGTCATGAATTGGATGCGGATTTCACTGAGGATGAGGTGGACACAGTTTTAAGGCATCTTCCTAGTGGTAAGAGCCCTGGTTGGGATGGCTTGACAAATGAAGTTTTTAAGCAATATTCACATATTTTAAAGGGGCCCTTAACTTTGATGTTTCAACATTCTTGGGATTCTGGTCGTATGCCTCAAGCTTGGAAGGTTGGTCTAATTAAATTAGTTTCAAAGGTGGCATCTCCAGAGTCATTTCATCAATGGAGACTTATTTCTTTGATGGGGGGGTTGTATAAGATATTTACAAAGGTCTTGGCAAATAGATTACAAAAGTATTTTCCAAAGTTGATACATCCTGCCCAATATGGTTTGATTGCAGGTAGGAATATATTGCATAATGTGTTGAATGTTCAAATGGCCATGGATTATGCTCGAAACACTCATCAATAATTGATTATGGTGCAATTAGATTAGGAGAAAGCTTATGATCATGTTAATTGGTCCTTTGTTTCTGGGTTAATGCATACAATGGGCTTTGAACCTCGTATGTCTTGCCTCATATTTTTATTAGGACAAGATGCGGTGTCTCGAGTCATGCTTAATGGAGGAGTTACATCAAATATTGCCCTTACAAGATCTGTTCGTCAAGGATGCCCTATTAGCCCGTTGTTGTTTGCGATTGTTACTCATCCCTTGTTAGTGATGTTATCAAGGCTTGCAACAAATGGTGATATTGCAGGTCGACACCTTCCGTCTAGAGGACAACTAGTTGCACAAGCTTTGGTTGATGATTCTTTCATGTTTCTATAAGCCTCACGAGAGAATCTTGAGAAGGGGATGCTTGTATGGAACCAATTTGCATTGGCTTCTGGATTACATATTAATTGGAGGAAGTCTGGTCTCATATCATGTTTAGGATGGCAAGGATCCGTGGTGAAGAAATGCTCTATTTTTCGACACTTGGGCTATCCATTAGGAATGAATGTTACAAATGGTCAATTGATTGAATGGATGTCTAGTAAGTTGAGGGATAAGTTCATGTATTGGAAATCACAATCTTGGCCATTTCATGAGAGAATCTTGAGAAGGGGATGCTTGTATGGAACCGATTTGCATTGGCTTCTGGAGTACATATTAATTGGAGGAAGTCTAGTCTCATATCATGTATTGAAAGGGATTTGGAATGTTTAGGATGGCAAGGATCCGTGGTGAAGAAAGGCTCTATTTTTTGATACTTGGGCTATCCATTAGGAATGAATGTTACAAATGGTCAATTGATTGAATGGATGTCTAGTAAGTTGAGGGATAAGTTTATGTATTGGAAATCACAATCTTGGCCATTTCATGAGAGAATCTTGAGAAGGGGATGCTTGTATGGAACCGATTTGCATTGGCTTCTGGAGTACATATTAATTGGAGGAAGTCTAGTCTCATATCATGTATTGAAAGGGATTTGGAATGTTTAGGATGGCAAGGATTTGTGGTGAAGAAAGGCCCTATTTTTCGATACTTGGGCTATCCATTAGGAATGAATGTTACAAATGGTCAATTGATTGAATGGATGTCTAGTAAGTTGAGGGATAAGTTCATGTATTAGAAATCACAATCTTGGCCATTTCATGTACTTTTGAAGGTTGTACAATGTATTATGGAACCTATGATATTATATTACTTGCCATTGCTGCTGTGGACAAAGAAGGCTTTGCATTCTATTTTGCAACCTCTTCGATATTTGTTGTGGAAGAAAAGGGATAAGATAGGAATCACTTGGGTTGCATGGAATCATCTAGCAACTCCTAAGCACTTGGGGGGAGCTAGAGTATTGAACTTATCTAAGCATATGATATCTCGTAGATTTTCATTATTACAAGACATGTGTTCAAAATCACAACCATGGATATCTATTGTTCAATATTTCATTGAGAACAAGGGTTTAACACATGGGAGGACAAGAATTAAGGCTTCATGGTAGCAATTACTAAAATGATGTATTTCACTTAGGATTTCGGGCTCTACATGTGTTCAACACTTGGTTACCTCGTGGCAAGAAGCACTCTTGTTATGTGTATGGAAACCATCATCTAGTAGAGAGCATTGTAATTCTTTGCAAAAAGAGTTACTTGTGTTTTCTCGGTTATTATGTTGGCTAGGAAAGGAGAGATTACGCTCTCAATTTAATCGTTTGTCTGTTTGGGGGTCAAAGAGGTGAAAGATATAGTTGAGGCCCCATTTCAGAGAATTTTGGAGTTTGTTAAAGCACGGCAATTATTACGCATTCCTCTTAATTATGGGTTTATTTGGCAACAACTACGAAATATTCCATTGATGCAAGGTCCCTTACCTCTACAAACAGGGGAACAACCGTGGATTGATTGGTGTTTAAAGGGTCAAACATCGGTGTTACAAGTGACTACTAATCTTTTGTATCATTGCTTTGTTGAGTCTCTTGGATGCTTATCATCTAAGGTTGAAGAAGAATGGAGATTACACAAATCTGATCATGGGTGGTGGCAAATCTTACAACGTAGTTGGCATTCTAAATTGCCACTTGTAGCAAAGGTCTTCATTTGGAGTGTTTTGATTGGAGGATTGCCTTTGGGATTAGCTCTAAAGTGTCGTGGACTAGCAACAGGTAATTGTTTTTTTTGCATTGTTCAAATGGAAGATATTACTCATCGATTTATACAATGCTTGATTGCTTCTCAGATTTGGAGTTACATTTCTCAAATTTGGCAAGTTTTATCACGATGTTATTTGACACCTAGAAAGTGGGTGTTTGCACAATTTACACAGGTGGACCCAAAGTCTGAGATGGAGATTGTTTTTCTATTTTTGAGATATTGGGGATTGCGTCATAATTGGAATATGCGCAACACTTTGTATTCGATGGGTGACATGGAGTGAAAGCATATCTACGACAGTTGAAGGGAGTACTAATGTGGCAATTTTCTTTATTGGAGCAAGTGGAAATCCTTTCCTCAGTGGAATGTCCGTCTTGCCTATTGGCAATTCAACATGTTCCATTACCCATGTAGTGTAGTGTAGTTAGTGGGTGACCATACTTCATGGTCACACCCATTGTAAGTAATGTTTTTTACACACATTTATTCATATAATTGTGTGTTTTCACCAAAAGAGAGAGAGAGAGAGAGAGAGAGAGAGAGAGAGAGAGAGAGAGAGAGAGAGAGAGAGAGAGAGAGAGAGAGAGAGAGAGAGGTTATTTCAGTTCAGACTATTAGGGTTGTAGTAGCGAACAAAAAAAAAAAGAACAAAGACATAAGAGGATAAACCCTAATTTTGCTAATTGTCATGCACCACTCTCACAAAGACAACATTAATAAGGAGTTTCTTAAAGCCCTTTAGAGGCTTCAACCTTAACCATATTAAGGCAAGTAAGTAATTATACATGTGACAATATGTTTAACCACACCTCAATTACTAAGTGGTCACAATGCATACAATGAAGAGAGTGATTAGGATGTGCAAACACTAGTGTCTTCCTAACTTCTAAGTCATGTAAGGTGTTAGGTATTGTGGGGGGTTAATAAACATACAAGAAGAAGGTATTAAAAGGTCTAGACTTGGCATTGTTGTTTTAACCAAATGGTGGGAGACTACCAAGTCATAACATTATTTATTATTTATTATAAGGTAAAACATTTTTGCAAGGTAAGAAAGTGAAGGGAAACAACGTCAAAGAAAACATAAGTATGTTTTCATAACATATGCATTCGTTTGCAAACGAATGAAAACAAATGTTTTCAAATGCATTCGAGGATGTTACATACTATGATGTAGGCCATGAATAGTATTCTAGTAATGGAATTGGTTAGTGACATGTGTGTATTGTGCTTGCATGGCCACATGTAATGTAAGGGTGGATTGAGTAACGTTAATCCAATCCATGAGGAGACGATGTGCACGGGAAGACATATTTGTTTTGTTGACCAATCACCCTGTGTTATGTATATCTATACAAATTTTGAATGTCATAATCATGTGCCAATGAGAGCTTGTGCTATGCCAATCCTGGGCATGAAGAACAAACACATCTTTCATATCATGGGCATTTGGAGCCTATAAAAACTACTTACGCTCATGAGAACAACACGTCCTTCTCTCACCAACATGTGCATTGCAACATATTAAATGACAACATCATGTGCTAATACATTTGTTGTTCCAACATTGGGATTAAAAAACCCTCCATTGTTAAATTAAATAAATAAATAAATATATATATATATATTACTAAATGAGGTTGATTATTCAAAGGAAAAAAATGAATGGGTAGAGTTGTGACATTGCTTATATTGGGAAATGCCCCATAAAGTGCTTAATCTTTCGATTATTGTTTTCTCCTTGGATTATTTTGTTAAAGCTTAATGGTTATATCAATATGTATACATATCACATGAAGGGACAACCCTATCCAAAAGTTATGATGTAAAAAATGTTTGCCATTCTGAAAACAAATAGGTTATGCCTAAGAATATAATTGGAATGAGTTAGTTTTTCAACATTTTAGAACGAAAATAAAGGGTTGATGTGTTTACTGTATAGTCACATGATGCGTGATTAATGTACCGAAATTTTAAGATAAGATAAGATAAATTATGATCGTGGTTATGCGGTTGATTACAATGTGTTGGCGTATCATCTTTATATATATGGTTGTTAAATGGTTGTACTTCGTCACAATACACAACTCGTCATAAATATATGACCAAATAAACCGATTTATTATCATTTCATTTTAAAGAGTGAAGCAACTATTTTCACTCTTTGTATTGTGGAGAAAATGACAACGTCAATGTCATGAGGCCAACCAAGTATATCTTATCATATTAACTCATTAATCATTTTCACTCTTTGTATTATGAAGAAAACGACAATTGTCAATGTTGTGATGCCATTGATCATCACATTGATTTATTTATCGTTTTCAGTCAAGATGACAATGTTGTGAAGCCTTATGGATAGCTTCAAGTAAACTTATGAAGACTTTTGTTTTATAATGAATGCAACATCAAGCGAATGGCTCATGATTTGAACCCACAATCTTAATGTCACGCATGACAAGCTTTCTTGCTACCACACAATGTTCACATATTTGTTGAAAGTAAACTATAATGTATGAAGGAAATGCCATCATGTCTTGTTTGTGTTCACACATTCCATAAATTTACTAGCCAATTAGCTCACATTCACACTCATCTTTCTTTATAAGGAATGTAACTACAATTGTCGAGCCAATTGTAAAACGACATTCTTCATGCAGTACTATCTTAGTTAAGAAATAAAGTTACCGATCTACCTTTGGTATGAATGACGATTGATTTAGTACCTTCATATTGAGTAATTATGACCCCTTTTGTGTAGTGAGAGAGACTTATTTTCTAATTTTGTGCTTCTAGCTATCATGGGTGTAAATATAAATGTCTCCATGCTTTAGCTTGATAACGATGCAAAAGGCATGTTGTGGACAGAGTTAACATTGAATATCGAACTACCATTTTGGAAAAATGGCTAGAGAAAAGAAAGTGTTGTATTGCATGCAACGGGGAAATACACACTATTAAGCGAAAATGATTGATATCATTGTCACATGAGTGCCGATAAAGTTTATTATTATTTACCTAAGGTTACTTCTTATGTTAGGATATCAAGAAAGAAAATGTATGCTACCCTCTCTCATTGGTTGTGATTCGTGAATGAATTTCCCCTACTTATAATAGGTGCAATTTATTTGAAAATTGCTAGGCCCTATGGTGGGAGAAGAGTGAAGCAATTGTTTTGATACGTTGCTAGTAATGGATTCTAGAAGTTAACTTTAATATTACCAAATTTATATTGAAGAGCGATTTTGGAAAGAAAAACCCCATTGAGTTCTTATAAGAATACTTCAAAAAACTTAGCTTCTTGTGTGAGGATACCAAGAAAAAATAGAATATGGGTATTCTCGATTTCATTGGTTGTGGGTGCACTTTCTCTTAGTTTTTTACTTGGTGTAGCTTGAAAGGACCGAAGTTACAAAGACATGTGCTTTTGAATCAGTTAGGAATCAGGTGTGGAGTATTTGAAAAATGAGACACGTGGATGAAGCACGAAGGAATGTTGTGTTTTTTTTTCGGAGTTTGGAATGAGTTTTGACTTTCAATATTACCAATATGCATAGGGTAATGAGGAGAGAAAACGCGTTAGACATTGCATGCAAAGAGAAATTTATTGTTGTTAAGTGAACATGGCCCTAACACTAGTGCCATGTGATTGAGTGCAAATAAAATTTTCTTTTATCGAACTTAAGCTTCATATGTTTAAATATCAAGGAGTAATATGTATGACTATATGTTATCCAATTGGTTGTCGGCACATTCTATGTTGAATATTATACCAGTGGGTTGAAAGAACTCAAATTACGAGGACATGTGTTGGTAAGTTAGTTAGAATAGATGTGGCATATTTGAAACCTAAGCCATGATTCTTTGGATTGGGAGATCAAGAGTTAATTTCGATAATACTACGGACAAAACACATTAGAAATGGTGTTGTTTTAAGTGAAAAAAATATTGATACCTCGAGTGCCACTAAAAAAAAGTACCATACAAAACTTGACTTCTTCACCTAGAATTTCAAGAAAGAAGATGTATGTCTAGTCAATTGTTTCATCGATTGTGGAGAAATCAGATCTTGAATATTATACCAAAGGGTGGCTCAAAAAGGGATATAATTTCCAAGTTACAGAGGAGGAGAAGGGAGAACACATGTGGTAGTACAGCTAAAATAGGGTGTGGAAACTACCACGTCGAGAGGTTAGATGAGAAGTGAAGAAAATGTATTAATGGATGTCCAAAAAAGACAACGTGGTCGAAGTCAATGTACCAGATGCCAAATGCTGACACACCCCAACATAGAGAGAGAGAGAGAGAGAGAGAGAGAAAGAGAGAGATGGATAAGGATAAGTTAAAAAAGTAGGGGGGAAACGAGTTTAACTTGTGAGTCGTGACGAAATTGTATCAAAGTTTGTGGCTATTGTATGTAATGTATGATGTACTCAGCTCAAACAAATTTCATCGACTGGATTTTTTTGATCTTTCTATTCGTTTTCTCGTGTATTAATAAAGGCTATTTTGTCTTTACTCTCAATTCATCGGGATTCACATTTTTTGTTGATTGGGGGGGGGATGGGATAAATGCACAAGCTCGTTGAAACTCCAAAGTGGATGAATTAAACACACACCCTTGTGGGGAAATAGAAAATCCATGTAAAAAAAAGTTAAAAGGGAAGTCGAGCATAGAAGTAATGAATCATGATATAGATATTAAGTTGCGTCGCAATATGCGATAGCAAGGTGACTCACGAATGGGTATGTATGCATGCATGTAAAAAAAAGATGCGGGGTGTGTTTTTTGTTTGTTTGTTGAGTGCCATGAATGTGTTGCATGTGCGCACGTAATGTGTATATATAATATATTTTTGGTATCGACAATGTTCACATTTAGTGAGGACGGACAAAAGTGTGACTGACCATAGGCGATATTAGCATTCATATGCTCTAGGCTAGGCCTTCTTAAAGGGTAGCGTTCCTCAAAGGGACAAGGCACCTCTTTTAGTACACACCTTTTATCTTGGTATAAATAATCTATGCACACATGTCACACACACACATATGTATACATATACATATACATATACATATACATATACATATACATATAATATATATAATACATATACATATACATATACATATGCACATGTAGAGCTATGTGTGTCTAATCCTCTATTAAAAATCCATTCACATGGGTCACATTACATGACTCAATCATCATCATCACCATCATGCTCACTCTATCAATTGTGTTTGGGATACAATATTCATACAAAAATCTCATGTGTTTTTTTTTTTGGATTTTTTGTTTTTTGGGGGTGGGGGGTGGTTCTTTTCTTCTCTTTTTTGTCTTCAGCACAACAAAAGAAGTGAGAAAACACATACCTAGGTCAGGCCTATATATATACATACATATATCTACATAGCCAAAAGGTCTTTTCATTGATATGGTTAGCATCAAAGGTTAGTGAAGTAGTGAGGTTTTATTGTAACCAAAAGAAGAAGAAGAAAAAACCATGAGTTAGTTGTAGTTAGTGACAGGGTTATATCAATATGAGTGTGTTGTGTATTATATATATGTCATAGGGGGAGGTGAGGAATGATTCATACATAGAGATAGAAGTAGTGCTACACTAGGCCTAGTAATGGACATTCATGGCTGAGTTCTGCTTAGTTAGGGACACAATTTACACATTGGTTGGTTGGTTAGTTTATACTTAGGGATATATCCATTTCTACCTTGGCGGGATTTAGTCATAAGTGAGGGTTATAAATATGTGTTTTACATAGATTAATTTGTGCACTAGGTACTAAAAGTAAGGTAGAGTGTTTTTTTGTGTGGGTTAGGGAGATTGATTTTGTGTTGAGTTAGTAGCCCAATCAGGAGAGGATTGATTAGCTAGGTACTACTAATTTAGTTGAATTTTGTTTTGGTGTGTGGGGTTTGGGACTAATCAAGACAGGTCCATTTGTGGGTTAGGGACTAATTAGGGGAGATTTCATTGGTGTGGATTAGGCAAGGGGGGGCTAATTAATTAGCAAAGATTGGTTTTGGTGGGGTTAGGGGGCTAAAATTGGTTTGATTTGTGGGGTGTAGGCATTATTAATCTGGGATAGAATCATTGTTGTGGTGTGTGTAGCTTCAAGTTTTAGAGGGAAGATCTAATTTGGTGGTGGGTTGGGGGTTAGGGGCTAAGATTAGGGAGGATTTATTTGTAGGGGGGGGGGGAGAGGGTTAGATAGAATGTAGGAAACAGAAGAAGAAGAAGAAGGTAGAATTTGGGAGGATTTTTAGGGTAGATTAGGGTTTTTTTAAAAATTTTTAAATTTTTGGTTTGGTGATAAACTTAACTTGAAGCTAAATTGTTTTTAGGGTTAAGAAAAAGAGAGAGGAAATGTCAGAGTATTATGAGGGTGGAGGGAGGTATGAGAGGGAGGAGTTCTCAGAGGAGGAGGTGTGGGGAGGAGGAGGAAGTAATGAGCAGCAGGAATTCATGAGTAAGAAATCGGCGACAAGGCAGGGTAAGCAGAAGCAGAAGCAGAAGCAGAAGCAGAAGCAGAAGAAAGAAGAAGAAGAGGAGGAGGAGGAGGAGGGTGAAGGAGAAGGGAGGTATGGCTATGGCTACTGCTATTATAACAGATCGGAGCAGGGCAGCACAGAAGCAAGATCTGCGCCCATGGACGTGCCATACGCCTTCCAAAGGGGGAGGGGAAGGGCCTCTTGTGGAGGAGGGGATCGATCCTGTGTCTGCACAGATGATATGGTGGGAAGCCTGCACCTTGGAGATGGCTATGGCGATGGCTATGGCCATGGAGATGGAGATGGCTATGGGCATGGCTATGGGCATGGAGATGGGCATGAAGCGGGTCACGTGACCGCGACCACGCCTCCACACCTCATGTCCTACACCGTCCGCCAGCCGTCTTCTTCGGTGACCGAAGGCGCCGGCCGGACACTCAAAGGCCGAGACCTCCGGGACGTGAGGAACACCGTGTGGAAACGCACCGGCTTCCTCTGATGATCATGAAATCATGATGATTCCTTCCTTCACTTATTAACCCCCCCCCCCCCCCCCCCCCCCCCACCTAAAACCCTCGCTCTCTACCGAGAAACCGAAGAAACCAAAACAAAAAAACCCAACATGGATTGATTGGACACCCGCCCATTCACCTCACTTTTGAAAACTATGCCCACCCCCTTACACTCTTCTATCCAACTAACTATGACTACTACCCTCTTCTCGGCCTTTTCTACCGAGAAACCGAAGAAACCAAAACAAAAAAACCCAACATGGATTGATTGGACACCCGCCCATTCACCTCACTTTTGAAAACTCTGCCCACCCCCTTACACTCTTCTATCCAACTAACTATGACTACTACCCTCTTCTCGGCCTTTTCTGTCCGACCAACAATGAACATTGAATACTAGTAACTACCCTCTTCTTGGCCTTCTGGTCAGACTAACTATGACTACTTACTACTTACTACCTATACTACGAAGCTCTCTCTCGTAATAGCCCCCCTCCCATGACCACTCTTTGGTTCTATCACCATCCGCCTTTTCCTTCCCTTTTTGTTGGTTATAAGCATGGCTTGACATTGGCATCATGCACGCTCACTTGCCCACACCTCTTCGACCCCCAACCTTCGGGTCCCTCCCCCCATATCAATTGACTCATTGGAACAACGTATGAAGACAACTACTTCCTTTTGGGACCCCCCCCCCCCCCCCATTCCACTATCGACTTGCATCATTCGACTTTGAAGGTATGGAAGCCACACCTATCAACTACATATTTTCCTTTTCTTTCCCTTTCCAACCCGTCGCCCCATCACTTTATTTTATATATTCCATTATTTTTACCCCCCTTGACAACAATCCGAACCAAACTCTTGCGGCAATCATCCTGGTGTTATTAATGTACAGCTCCTCGTGACCGTTTGTGTCGTTCGCTCGCCTCTTGCCTTCATCCTTGTGTAGCTTCTCCCTTTCTATCACCGATCATTTCAGTGCCTAGCTATAAGCTTTGTCTAGATTGCATTTTAATCTTGTCAATTCATATCCTTAGCTTGTTGTCCTTTTGGGCTTCTTTTTAATTGGGGACAACCACCACCACAAATTTGGCACTTGACTTAATTTTTGCCACACTCACATGGTTAATTTAGATACATAATCTTGTTTATACATTCCAACAATCCTTGGTTGCAAATTTGGTTATATCTATGAACAAGCTCATAAGTGTGCTTCTTTGCCTCCCCACGCTTATGACTCAAATCATATTAAATATGCATTCAAGTCAAATGTTTTATATGGACTTAAAGCTACTTTTAACATAATTCGTAAGAACACGTGCTTCATATATATATATTTATACTGCAACGATCATCTACAAATGCACATATGTGGAGCATGGTTTTACATATCCCTTTATCTCCAAATTTGGATAATGAAAAGTTTAGAGAGCTTTTATTCGAGATTAATGGAGTGTCATTAAACTTTACATTCACCTTCTCGAGTATATATATGTCATAGGAGTAAACCTCATGATGTATGGTGTAACTTCTAGAGATATTGGTATTCACATAATGTTTCAATTAAAAAAATCATTGGGATCAATTTCCCAAGCGAACGTGCCTGTAGATTGTCTTTAAATGCTTCAAACAATTGACGCTTACAATTGGTCCTCATTTCTCACGCACTATACTACCTTTTTTTCTTTATGAGGTGTTGTTTATATTTGGCTTATTGGTTCAATTTGAAGCATCTTTATTGGTCTCTTATGCTATGTTGGCATCTTTAGAGGCGGTAATATACTTCTTCTATGAACACTAAAATAGATAAAGTTCTTATTTTAATTTTGCTAACATGACTTTTCCCCGCATACTCAACACACATAAATGTGATGGTTCTTCTTTTTATGTACGTATATTAATCATTGGAAGGTTCATGTGAAAGGATGTAGTGACATGATCATTAGAATATTCTAAAGGGTAGGAGGCACATTTTAGCTTTCAACTAAAACTCTTCAATGTATTGTTGAGATGTAATGATTGTTGGAAACTTCCCTCATGAAGCCTTGTAAGATTGTACGATAAATTGTGAGGGGAGATGGGAGGTGCACACATTTTTTCTAGGTCTTTCTGTTGCACCCATCCAAACCTTGACTATTCATTTAAAAGCACTTGATAAGGTGATTCTAGGGTCAATCAAAGCTTAATATGGGTTTATGGAGAGTCGAGTTTATAGCCTTCCCTTTAGAAAGTAAATGGATATGACAGTATGACCACTCCTTTCCTTGTGGCCCATGCTTAATGACATTGATAATGAGGTATAAAATATGAGAGTTCAATTGTTGCATATCATAGTGTGTACTTGACACAACAACAATATGTTGAAAGGTCTAAGTTAAGGATGTGACTCGCCTCATGCCGAATGGTCATCACTTTCAAAGTAGGCTATATATCATATAATAAATCATGAGGGCCCAAGGGATGTGGGCACTCTTTGTAAAGGTTAGATGTCTCTTTGTTTGTGTGTGTGAACCTTCGGAAAATCCCCTATATACAAGACCTACACTCATTTTATTATGTTCTTATGTGATTATGCTTAAAGTATAAGTTGTACTTGTTTGCATTGCCTCACCTTAAATCAAGTAAAATGTTTCTAGATAAATTGAAAGGAAATTTCAATGTTTTCACATATTTATTGAATAATATTGGATCCTTCAACAAATGATAGGCCGCAATGCAAATTGTGTATCTGAACGCGAAAATTCCCATCATGTGTGGGAAAAACATTGTATTGTTGCATCCTAAATTGCCTTCATTCCTCTCCTACTCATGGGTAATCTAATCCACTCCCCCCTTACATATTGAAATGTGAATTTATGAACTTGTAAGTTTTAACCCTCTTTACACATCCTACCTTTGAAAAATGATTTGATGACATTTCCATGCTAAAGCACAATTGGAAATCATTGCTTTAGACTCTCTATAAGAGACTCTAGACCTTTGATACCTTGTAGATTCACCATGTTATCTTATTGAAATTTTAGAACACTAGTACTTTGTCGTCACTGTGCTCTTGCATTGTAAAATTGAGGTTATGGGTTCAACTCTAGAGTAATGAGTTTGTTGCTATGTTCATTTAAAAATGCATCATAATTTTAGCTCAAGATCATGCACACTAATAATTCGGTACGAAAAATGATTGCATTAGATGATTGACATTGACATGATTTTCCTCAAAAGAAAGAGTGAGAATGATAAAACTACTTTTTAAAGGGTAATGTTAATGAAAAATATTCATTAAAGTGGCATGAGAGTAATTGTAGTTATATAAAATCAAAACCCCTATGTCCTAGCAAACGTTGTGAGTCATTGTATTCTTGTAGTCTAGGAATGTTAGTTAATGGAAAATGGCTAACATCATAAGCACTAAATGGCACTTAGGAAATTTGATTACTATACGCAAGACACAAGAAGAAGCACTAGATGGAGGGATATGCACCCTAATGTGAGCAAACCAGGTGAGGGGAGTTGTCAACAACTCTTGAGCATGCCTAACAAAAAACTTCCCAATCAAACTCTTCTATCTTAAACTTGATGGATTTGGAAAGAGATTATCATAAATAATACATATTTCACATCTAATCACTTAAATAATGTTAACAATAAAAGAAAATGAGAAATCACATAATACGCCAATATAGGAAGTACTTCCTAGTTACATATTGTTAAGTGCACTCATATAAAGAAAGAGTTGAAGTATATATGGTGCAAACTTTAGGTTGAAGCTATGTGTGGAACTCATCATGGTAGAACTCAATGAATTCTATTGTGTAGAGCTCCTATACACAAAGGAATTCCTTTTTGGATGGCGTCTTGCATTAGGGCATGACAAGCAATGTTACACATGTTAGTCTTCTCTTTGAGCCACGACCTCTATATTGCCGCCTACAACACTCGACCTCATTGTCACCAAACCTTCCTTTGTGAGCCTCTGATATTTCTCTTTTCCCAATACCCAATACCCAATACTCAATCACATACATTCTCACCTAAGGAAATTGTATATTTCCAAAATACCTCTAGGTTTCAACAAAACACACACACAAACAAAATTATATTTATCCTCAAAGTCTAACCCTACCGGTTAGAATTATTGAATCAAACACATAAATAAACATAACTCACACACCTATACTTTTAATCATATAAAAGAACACATACACTTACACATTCACATAATCGACACACAAACATGGTTCAAATAAACACTTATACACATAAAAAATGTGAGGACACACAAACTTGCACAACATTTATATACACATTTACATATTTTGGCGCACATAATCACCAAATACAAACTCGTGCACATACATATGAAATTCCTCCAAGTTGGGTTGTGGTGGCCCACATTATTTAAATATACGCATGAGTGCATCAAATGATGTGATGAGTGTTAGAAAAACATGAACGCTCTTAAGGAAGACCACGATCCCAGTCACATTCTGCTCTAAGAATGTTGTGATCACTCAACATTAAAGGTAAATAAGCATATACATCACTTGTGTTTGTTGGCATTCCCCATATTATCGAGGGGCCATTTGCATGATGATGCCACATCACATTTATTTGCTGGCATTCAATCACATACCCATTTAAGGTATAAACCCCACACCCATCATGGTGTGTTGCATGTACCTAGTAATTAGTTGATACTATTGTTTTCGTTCTAGTCATGTTTATGTTCTTTTATTCCATTTGTAACCCTAGCATGTTATCATATATTGCCAGGTACTACACATATCGTCAGACAAATCATGGAGCTCCAAGAATTCTCCTCATCAATTGAATTTGAGAAGCCAGTATTAGTGTTTGTGTTCATTCACAATTTTGACACCCCCCTCAAGAGGCCAACCTAACTTGACCCTTTGTAGTGTAGGGATCCATGGCATTGGAACACTCCCAAAGTTTGGTTCAACTCCATGTTTCCTCACCCCTTCTCGTAGATGCTAAAGATGACGTCATGTTGGGCACTACACCAGAAGACTGCTCCAAGGCAATTGCCACGTGATGAGAGGGATCATGTCATTCGCCTAGGCCTCGATCATTTCTACTTCCTTTTGCACCAAGCACAAATCCCTTTCACAACTTGGGCACAATGTGGGCATTTGGCCTAGCTTAACATTATGTTTCACCTATAGTCTGAAGTTCTATTTCAAGTTCAAGGCCCTCCAAATTTCCATGATTATTATTGTTACGTCCCACATCTTCCATTGATATTTTGCTTGTTGCAAGCTTGTTTTTGTGTATCCCTAGTCCACCCCGTGTCTTAAGACAACCATGCACACCTCCAAGTCCCCAACTTGTATTCCGTTTGGGGTTTTCCCATGCCCCAATCAACTCTAAGTTCCCTCCTATCCCCATCTTTTTGTCCATGTCTTTCACTTCTCTAGTGCCCTTGTCCCCACCAAGCCAACGCTAATTTTCCATCCATGTAATTTGATCAACCACCCTCATGTAATAGACTCTCATTACTTGATGGCACAAATACAACATGCATCCTTTGATTTTCCCATTCTGGTTACCGTCCTCGATTCTAGTTGCACAACCTATTTGAACACTCACAACTTTTCCCGTGTGCATGGCATTCCACTAGTCCGTTGTGGCAAGCCTCATTCTACAACCATTTGTGCATGACCTACTAGTGGTCACGTTGAAGATTTGCAGTTTGATGTCAGGAAGTGTCCCATGTGCCCATTATGTTGGGTATCTTGTGGCTTCAATAATGCAACTAGGGATCGATTGGGGTTGTTGAACCTGTAACTATCCACTTACAAATGGTCACTAATTGCACTACGGTTGTTTCCCCCTCTGCCTTACCTATGATTTCACTTGAGTTGGACAACCTTGCAGATGTCTTCACCAAGGCCAATGTAGACAAATTTCCTCCCCACTAACCATACAATTGCAATATCAACCTCATTCATGATGCACAAGTTCCATTTGATCCAGTCATCCCTCTTTCACAAGACGATTGCCGCACACTTGTGAATACCTTGATGACAACCTTGCCATAGGCCTCATCCATACTAGCAAGTTCATATGTGCTTCACCCATTATGCTTCTTGATGAGAAGTACAAGTCATTATGTTGGTGTGTGGATTATCACAAAGTGAATGCCATTACAATGTGCAACCCGCTACCCTCTCACTTGCATATCCACTCGACGCTTGGATTGCTTGTCATATGCCAAGGTGTTTACGAAGCTCAACCTCCCTAGTGCCTACAATTTGGTGCACATTCACCAATAGAGAACTATGTTGTAGAACTATTTGGTATTCTCAATGCCCTAGTCAGGTTCTAATTAGTATTTTTGAATGACCTATTCAAGGACATGGGTGAGGTAGTCACCATGTACATGGAAGACATCATCATCTTATTTGACAACAAAGATAAGCACACGTCTCATCACGTGCACTATGTTGGAGCATCTCTATTAGGCCCACCTCTTTGCCAAATTTGAAAAGTGTGATTTCTTTGTGCTAGAGATTGAGTTCTAGGGGTTTATTGTATCACATGCCAACATATACATGGTGTCGCCCAAAATGCAGCATGTACTTGAGTGGGAACTTCCCCATAATGTGAAGGGTGTTTAACGTTGTCGTGCCTTTCGGCGCCGGATCATTTGCGTGCTGGGGTTTTGGACTAAGACGAGGAAGAATTTGAGACGATTTTAATTATGAATATGAATAGATTATAAGAAAGAGAGATAGGAAACTCGTGAATCCCAAGAGTATAGTGTATTAATTAATGTTTTAGGAAAGAATATGAATTTAGATTTCAATAGAGAAATCGATGGCAAATTCGTGAATCCCATGAATATAATTTATTAACCAACCTTTAATAAATAAATAAATCCATGATATACATCTTTCTCTTCCTTATAAAGTGATGGAAGAGGCCAAACATAGCATCATGCTTTTCTAAAGTGTTCATGCACACTAGATGTGCATGTGTAGCTTTTTTTTCTATCATGCGTTTTTCTTCTAACTAAAGCTTTGTCCTAGAAAATATGTGTGGATTGAACTTTCTATGTGACATATCTACTTTTTTAACACTCATGATGTGTTAGTGTAATGGTAAGGCTTTAAATTAGTAAATGGAGGTACAAGGTTTGAATATTGCCTTATGCATGTAATACATAATTTTATATTTTCTTCTATTTCTTCATATTCATTGAATCTAATACTATATACATTTTTTACGTAGTGTACGAAATACACTACGACAACGTTTCCAACGATTTGCTAACTTAGAACTAACATAATTTCATCCAAGTCTTCTTCATGATTGTGGCATTGTTGACCCATTTGAAGCATAAAGATTTTCCTTGTGTGTGGAGCATTGATGCTCAAGCAATAGTTTGATCAATTGAGAGCCAAATTTTCATTGGCACCTGTTCTCAACTTGAGTTGTCATTTGTTGGGGAAACAAACGTGTCAGATTACATCCTTGATGGAGTGATGTGTGTTAGGAATATGGGATTGAATCTGGATGATTTAGACTTCCAACACAATTAACAATAGATGAAACCACAAGACAGAAAATGAGAGTACCCCAAAATTTTAATGTGGAAAACCCAAAATAGGGAAAAACCATGGGAACCGTAGGTTCCAAATAACTTTACTATGATCTGAGTACAACTGAATACAACCTCTGTAGATTTTCACTAGAGGAATGTCTCTACCTCAAGGCAATGACCTTGGTTACAACCATACAAACTGAGTACAACCTCTCTAGGTTTGGACTAGAAGAAATATATTAGCCTCAAGGCAACAACCTTGGATACGATCTTCACCCGATTGGGTGGATAACACAACAGAAAGTAGAAAATAGAAGAAAAGAAGAAAAACATAGAACGAAGGAACCTGATACAGATGGACAGGAGAGGTGTTGTATAGTCGTGGGCTCTCATACTCGTGTCGGGCACTTTTTGTTTTCGTTTGCTGTTTTTCTCTCTTTGTTCTCTCACTTCTTTGTTTTTCCATTATTTCTCAGTTGTCTCTCTTTTTTTCTCTTGCTCTCGGTGTCTCAATCTCTCAATCTCTTCTCTGTATGTGTTTGCATGCCTTTTATATGTGTTGCTCTCGTTTTTGTGCAACATCTCTTTATGTCCCTGCACATACACACACACACACATGCATACACATGTTAATAATTAGGTAATTAAACAAGGGTTAATTAGTACCTAATTATGTGATTAAGTTAAGCGGAAGATTAAGTGATATGGGTGTATATGCGTGTGAGAGGAAGAGAGAGAGAAGTACACTTATGAGCAACACAAGATGGGGGATGAGTAGCTCTATATTAAATTAGCATTATCATCATCAAATACAAAAATACCCACAATGAGGTATATATACAACTCATGTGTAAAGGTGTACATGTGTGAGTAGAATATAGGTATTAAGGTGTAAGTCTTATATTAAATGTACTTAGGAGTGGAGCATTTAGAATATCCCACTTAAGTACAAGGTCCTATTTAAGGCGTTATAGTCAACATCCTAACTAGATTATATCTAGGTAACTACGAAGTTACATGGTTGACTAAATAAGTAAACTAAGTTGAGCTTGATCTCTCAACACGTCCCCTCAAGCTCAAGTGTGAGGCGTCCGACATCCGCTTTGGCTTTTGTCGGCTTCGTGTGCTTCCGTTCGGCCTTCAACTTTCTTCGTCATGGCAATTTCGGTTCCTCCCCCTAAAGCTGGTGACGAAGGCTTGTAGTGTGTGGGCGAATGTCGACTACTTCCACCCATCGTGGGTTACGAGCTGCTTTGGTGGAGCTCTTGGGCTCTTGTTCGGTTGCCATCTTCATCGCGAAGGCATAGTGATAGGCCATGTACTTGTTGTATCGTAGCCGAGTGATGGGATTCTTCTCTCTAGAAGGGCGTCGAAGTTTTTCGCTCGCCGATGTGAGCGCCTTCTTTACTCCGGGTGTTCGCATGATGGGTACACCAAAATCACTATCTAGTGAGGGAGCCGACACATCTGAATCACTGTTGTCGGGGTGGTCGACTTCGTATTTGGGCATCTTACCTTTGGCTTGTGCAAGGCTGTACTTGGCCGCGACGTGCTTGGGTCGCGCCGAGGCTCTTGTGGCCCACTAAGCCTTGTCGTAATCAGACTTTCTTCGAACATGTGTTCAAAGCGATCTCCATCTTCTACCTCTTGTTCGGCAGATTCCGGGTCGAGCGGAGTTGGAGTCGAAGTTGTCTCTGGTGCATACTAGGATGCGGACTTGTCGAAGACTACGTCTCGACTTATCCGAACCGCTCGGGTAGAAGGGTTGTAGCACTTGTATGCCTTCTTCTCGGACGAGTATCCTATGAGGATACATTCCTCTGACTTCGCGTCGGGCTTCTGTCATTGTTTGTTCGGGATGCGTACATTTGCAATGCTTCCGAACACCTTGAGGTGCGACAGGATCGACTTCCTTTCGACGAGGGGCTCGTATGGAGTTAGCTCATGCACTCCATTAGTGGTGCACCGGTTCATGAGATAAACGGCCGTGGATGCCACTTCGGCTTAATAGAAGTTCGGCATGTGTTTCTCATGCATCATGGCGCGTTGTCGCATTGTTACGCGCGTGCCTGTTGAAAGGCGGGACCACGGGGGTCCACGTCTCGCTCCTCCATTTTTGCATTGTAGGCTTCCAAGTAAGATGGGACTTCGTCCCCGTTGAAACGGCCGACTCTTTCGATCACTTGCTCAACCGCTTGTTGCGCTGCTTCTCGCCTCATCACCACTCGTGCCGACTCCAACACCACTTCGGCCACCATCTCCGCGAGGTCATCATCTTCCGGCTCCATCCTCCCTTGCCGCCTTTCACGTCGGGTTCACCAAATATGTCGCGTTGTTACGCGCGTGCGTGTAGAAAGGCGGGACCACGGGGGTCTTGGACTAGGGAGTGACGGAGGATAGGAAGCCGCGCTTCACCCTTTTCGGGGCACCCCAGGAGCACACCGGAAGCAACCGAAGGGAGAGAGAGAGAGTGAGCAGGCATGCAACATTGACTCTCGCACGAACATGTACATAAGCAAGAAGGAAACGCTAAGACACACACACGCACACCAATAGAGACCCGAATATGCACAACCACATGTATATGTATTTACAAGACAACGAGATTCAACACCGACTTCAAGCCGGATCTAGGCCGCATGAGATACAACCGTTGTCTACTGCCAAGTCGCCGGTCGGGGAGCTCTCGGGCTTGTCGCGCCGAGCGGGGTCTTGCACAAAGTACAGGGCAGAAAACTGGAACGCTAGATGCTAAGGCCCGACACACAGAAGGACCAAGAAGAAGAAGTAGAGGGGAGCAAGAAGAAGAAACCCTAAAACAAGAGAGAGAGAGAGAGAGAGAGAGAGAGAGAGAGAGAACGTCTCTCCGTCTAACGATATACCCTACTAATACAAAAATGGGCAACCCTTCTACAAGGGACCATCCCTTCAATTTATAGAACAAGGAGAGGGATGCGTTACAATGTGGGATAAATCCCGATTCACATGGGATTCTTCGTCCCAACTTAACTCCTATTATTCACACAATTACACGAGTGTGAGTGCACATGGTGCACCCCGCCGATGTAGCCAATATTTCCCGGTTTCCGCCTCTGGACGAAATTCTTCACGACAACGTGGAAAACCCTAATAGGGAAAAACCACAGGAGCCCACAGACTCTGAACTATCACTATGAAGAGAAGGGGTACAATCAGAGACTCGGAGGCAACGACCTCGAGCTCTGTTTCTTCGCATAGTGGCGGTTACAACAGAGTATCACTCTGTATCTCTCTCTCTCTCCCTCTCACTCTGTACAACAGTTGCAACAATATGACAACAACATAATCATCATCTACTTTGTTTGCCCTAGGTCATATTTATACTAATATGACTTTTGGGCTATTTACAAATATAACCACAATGGGCTAACAGAAACATATTTACATATATGTCCCTTCATCCGATGAGAGGTTCTCACCGGGCCCGCGTCATTCGGTTCTCATTGGGTCTTCTGTTGCCGGGTACTCATTGTCGAATACAAGTGTATAATGGACATATTCACACTATCCCTTTGTATAGATCAAGTTTGGGCCATTTGTGTAATTAGCATAAATGGTAGTTGCCCTAAGTCGGTCACTATATATAGTGACCTTGTAACCTTTTTGTAAGGTTGGTTGTATTATTGTTTCTATTGAATAGAAAGTCTTTTGTGTGTGTCTCTCTCTCTCTCTCTGTGTGCACGATCTTAGAAACTGTCATACGCAGGTACTCAACCCCAATCGAATGCTATAAGATCTTCCGCATTGACGGCCTTTGTCTTCAACATCTGGTATCAGAGCCTGCACAGTATTCGGTCCTTCATCCCGCTGTCGGCCGTCGTCTCAGCCTGCACAACATTCGGTTTCTTGCGTCATTCGAAGAAGAGAGAAGAAGAAGAAAAACGAGGCTTGCATCTCATCGCGTTAGATCATCTTCGCTTGGAGTAAGCCAGCAGGTTGTACTCTGTTCCTTGTGATCGTAACCGCTCGAGGTGAAATCCCCTTATGCAACATTGACACGATCGTGCTCCACTCGGTTAAACGGCATCCAAAGAGGTCATCAAACGCTGCTCGCCGCTCATTGTAACCACTCGGTGCAGATCGGTCTCAAGACAACAACCCAAATTCGTGCTTCATCCGGCTGATCGACATTCGGGAGGATCAGTTGGATCCGTCTCTCTCGTCGCTGCAGTCACCCGAAGCAGAATCGGTCCAGACAATCGGTTTCAATAATCGGTATTTGGCATATATATTCGGAAGCGAACCGGGCTCACTCCGACTCGGCAACATTCGGGAAGACCAGTCGGTTTTGTCCCTCAAGTTACCGGAGTCAATTCGAGCAAGTTCAACAATACATATATCCGAAGCCGAACCGACTCGGGTTCAAATCCGACTAGAACGATATCGGGTGAGCCAACCGGCTGCACTCCAACAAGGTTCGTAGTCAACTCCGAACCGAGCTTCGTCAACCGAAACCAAATTTGATGGCATCAACATCCGGCTCGTCAGAAATGAGTCTACGAAAGTTCGACGGATCGAACTTCAACTTCTGGAAGGAGCAAATGCAGGACTATCTCATAGTCAAGGGGCAAATCGATCCCATCGAAAATGAAGAACCTCCAGAAGGATACAAACCAATTGAGTGGCAGAAGCTGGACAGAATCGTCCGCGCCACGATTCGGATGCACCTATCGGAATCGGTATACTTTACGGTGCAATCGTGTACGACAGCATTCGAACTGTGGAAAACACTGTCGGACACCTACGAAAAGAAGGTCGCCGCAACGAAGATGTTTCTGATCCGGCGCCTCTACAACTTGCGGATGAAAGAATCAGATTCGGTTCAAGCACATCTCAATGAGTACGAAAGCATAAGCTCCCAAATCTCATCTCAGGGGACGGCAATCGAGGATGAACTCAGAGCAATGATACTCATGAGTAGCCTTCCCTCATCATGGGAAACTTTCGTCACAACCGTGTGCAACGCGTCAACCACAGCTGTTAAATACTCCGAAGTCACGAGCGCAATCCTGACCGAAGCAGCTCGGAGAAAGTCTTTCGCCAAAGACTCAACAGACGACGCTTATGTAGTACAAGGTTCGACAGACCGATCGAACATACGAGGAAGAGATTCCTCACGGCAGCCGAACAATCAGCGAAGACGGAGCCAGTCACGGGACAATCGAATCTGCAACTATTGCAAGAAACCCGGACACATCAAAGCCGACTGCCGCGCACTCAAGAACAAGAACGACAAGTCTCAGAAATCAGACAAGAAGAGTGGTCGGCATGAGGAGATCAATTACGTCAGCTTCTCAGCTGATGTGCTACCAAACGACCCGAATATACTATCAATCGAAAATCCAGTCGGATCAGAAGTTCTGCTCACGACTGAAGAATCGAGCACATGGCTCTTAGATTCGGGCGCGTCATTTCACGTGACTCCTCATCGATCCCAATTTCGGCAATATACGATCCGTCACTCCGACTCAGTTCGAGTCGGCAACTCGCAACACTGTGACATCATTGGAATCGGCACAGTAGAGCTCAACCTTGCAGGTGGCTCTACACTTGTACTTCACAATGTCCGACATGTACCCGAGCTCTCAAGGCCATTGATCTCAGTCGGACAACTAGATGAAGACGGCATTCGTGCCGGTTTTTCTTCGGGAGGGTGGACACTCCACAGGGGGAACCTCCTGCTTGCTAGAGGACCCAAGATACACTCACTGTATCCGTTACATGTTACGCTCAGAGAGGGTAACCTGTTTTTGGTGGATATTCCTGTGTCATCACTATGGCACAGAAGATTAGGACACCTCAGCAAGGCCGGCATTACGCACCTATCTAGAGCCGGATACATCCCTAAACTCTCCTTCTCGGACCATCAATTCTGCGAACATTGCCAGTATGGCAAACAAGCAGCCGCATCACACCCGACATCAGCACCAAGAGAAATGAGACCTCTCGATTTAGTCCACTCGGACGTCTGTGGCCCAATGCCGCATCAGTCTCTCGGCGGTGCCTCTTACTTCGTCAGTTTTATTGACGATTCGACTCGAAAGGTGTGGGCTTATCCAATTCGCACCAAAGATCGTGTCTTCTCGATCTTCTCCGATTGGCTCGCGATGGTAGAAAATCAAACTGACCGAAAACTGAAATGCTTTCGGACCGACAATGGGGGAGAGTTCAAATCAGAAGAATTCGTCAAATTCTGCCGACAACGCGGCATCCGACGTGAATTTACGGCACCACACAGTCCGGAGCAAAATGGGATTGCAGAACGCATGAATCGGACAATCCAAGAACGGATAGTTTCCATGCTCCAACACTCCGGACTGTCGGATGGCTTCTGGGCAGAGGCTCTACTCACGGCAGTACACATAATCAATATGTCGCCAAGCAGACCTCTAGGACTTCAAATTCCTCAGGAACTATGGATCGGCAGTAAGCCGAATTACGACAAGCTGAGGATCTTCGGATGCGAGGCGTACGCCCTTATTCCGAAAGATGATCGCCGAAAACTTGCACCTCGGTCCAGGAAATGCATTTTCCTTGGATATGGATCAGACGGCGAAATGGGATACCGACTCTGGGACCCCGAACGCAGACAAATCGTTCGAAGTTCGGACGTTGTGTTCAACGAGTCGGCTATGAATCCATCAGTCGAAAAACCGATCGAAGTCCGAAGGGTAACATTTTCCGATGTGCCGACCCTTCAAGAAGGCCCCGCTCTTAACACACGGTCAGCTTCACGGGTAGCTGAACCTTACACCACCGACTCGGACAACTCTGACTCGGCACAGCAGAATAATTCGCTTTCGGACCATCCGACCTCGATACCCGATGCGACCAGTCCAATCATACCTCGACGATCCGAGAGACTGTCGCAACCTCCGGAGAGGTATTCTCTTGGAATTTTCTTCACCGACGCCGGCGAACCGACGTCTTACGAAGAAGCATCGACATCTGTCGATTCAGCCACCTGGCATCTGGCGATGGAGTCGGAAATGCACTCCATTCGGGCAAACAACACTTGGGATCTGGTCGAACTACCTAAGAATCGACGTGCTCTTCCTTGCAAGTGGGTTTATCGACTAAAAGAGACGTCTGATTCGACCACCCCAAAGTACAAGGCCAGATTAGTTGCGAAGGGCTTCCGACAAGAATATGGCGTCGACTTCGACGAGATTTTTTCACCAGTGGTGAAAATGACAACCCTTCGTTTTCTACTCGGCGTAGTGGCAGCCGACAACTTGGAGCTGATTCAGCTAGATGTCAAAACAGCCTTCCTCCATGGTGATCTTGAAGAGGAAATTTATATGGAGCAGCCAAAAGGCTTCGTGGCAACTGGCCAAGAACATCTAGTCTGCCGACTCAGGAAGAGTCTATACGGCCTCAAACAGGCACCGCGACAATGGTACAAGAAGTTCGACGACTTCATCCAATCGATCGGCTTCTCCAAAAGCGATGAGGACCATTGTCTTTTCACCAACACAACTCAAGATGGATCACCCATCTTCCTCATCATTTACGTGGACGACATGCTAATTTCTGGACGCCACGCGGGCGAACTTGCCGATCTCATTCGGCAACTGCGGTTGAAGTTTGCCATGAAGGACCTCGGTCCGGCACGACACATCCTTGGCATGAAGATTAGTTGGCATCGCGATAAACGACATCTTTTTTTGTCTCAGACCGACTATATCGGACGTGTCTTGGAACGCTTCAACATGAAATCAGCCAAATCTGCTTCAACCCCGCTCCCCATGAATCTTCGGCTCTCTCAGCGAGACTGCCCGACATCCGGTCCGGAGGGGGAAGATATGAAGTCGGTACCGTATGCACCGGCAGTCGGCTCCCTTATGTACCTGATGGTCGCGACACGGCCTGATATTTCTCATGCCGTAGGAGTCGTTAGCAGATTTATGCACAATCCTGGCCGATCGCATTGGAACGCAGTCAAGCATGTGTTCAAATATCTGGCTGGCACAAAAGACCACGGCATTCTTTTCGGTCCGAACTCAACCTCAGGCGTAGTCGGTTACACCGACTCGGACTTCGCCGGCTGTATAGACAGTCGGAAATCAACAACCGGATACTGCTTCAAATTCGGCAATGGAGCAATTTCGTGGAAGTCGAAACTTCAGGAGTGCACAACGACCTCAACGACCGAAGCAGAATATGTAGCTGCGTCCGACGCTGCAAAAGAAGCTTTGTGGCTCGGCCGGCTGGCGCACACGTTTCGACAAGTCGACCATGACTCGGCTCCAGTTGTCTATAGCGACAGTCAAGGTGCTGTTGCCTTGTCGAGAAATCCGGTTCACCACAACGCCTCCAAACATATCGACGTTCGATATCACTTCGTTCGGGACTGCGTCATTTCAGGGAAAATCGGTCTGGAGAAAATATCCACAACCGACAATGTCGCAGATGGAATGACCAAGTGTCTTTCGGCAGACCGCTTTCGGTCCCTTCGGCATCAGATGGGCGTAACGACAAACCAGTCCGGTTAGAGCCGGACACAGCGCAGGATGGTTTCAGACAACCGACATCAGTTCCTTAATGATCAGCTTCAACTCTTCCGACCCGACCAGTTCGGTCTTCTGCCTTCGGACCCTGCCGACTCGAACAAAACTGATATGTCCGAGAACCTAGGTTTATACCTGTAATCTTAGATAACCCATGTATACGCCCATTACGGGGGAGTGTCGAATACAAGTGTATAATGGACATATTCACACTATCCCTTTGTATAGATCAAGTTTGGGCCATTTGTGTAATTAGCATAAATGGTAGTTGCCCTAAGTCGGTCACTATATATAGTGACCTTGTAACCTTTTTGTAAGGTTGGTTGTATTATTGTTTCTATTGAATAGAAAGTCTTTTGTGTCTCTCTCTCTCTCTCTCTCTCTGTGCACGATCTTAGAAACTGTCATACGCAGGTACTCAACCCCAATCGAATGCTATAAGATCTTCCGCATTGACGGCCTTTGTCTTCAACACTCATATCCCATCTGGAGGGACCAAAATCCTAACATTTTGTTGGGGTGTGTGTCGGCACGAGAATTCTCTCTAAATGCCTTCACTTTGGAGGTAGGAGGTGAATTCATCGGAGAAGTACTCCTTTCCTCTGTCCGATTGTAGACATCGAATGTGCCGATCGGGTTCTTTTACGACTTGGCCCTTGAGCTTTTGGAAGTGGGAGAACATTTTGCTCTTCTTCTTCATTGGGAAGATCCACGTGTAGCGCGAGTACTCGTCAATGAAGGTGACGTAGAATCGGCATCCGCCAATCATCGGCGTTTGAGCTGGTCCCCATACATCCAAATGTATGACGTCGAGGAGGCCTTTGCTCGTGTAGCTCTCCTTCGGGAATGGGAGTCAATGTTGGTTGTCGAGTTGGCATGCTTCATATACTCGGTTGACTCGAATGGTGGAAGTCCGATGACGACTCCCAATGCAACGAAGCTGTTGGAGGTTTATGTGGCCGATTCTTTTGTGCCACAACTCGATGCTTGTCTCGGTTTTGAGACCTTTGGCATATATGGACAATTTCACCTCGTTCGAATCGAGGATGAACATTCGACCATCTCTCCGTCCCTTGGCTATGAGTCGGCCATCTTTCTTGATGAAACGACCTTCGTTGTTGAAGCGGACTTGCATGCCATGCTCCACGATTTGGCCGACGGAGACCAAATTCTTCGTTATTGTGGGCACATGCAAGACATTCTTTACGCAAGTTTGCTCACCTTCTTTCCTGAATGGGACATTGCCAATGTGCCGATGTGCCGAATGGGATGTGTGGTGTCGTCTCCCGTCTTTATGAAGCCGGGTCGATCCGGTGTACGCAAGTCATTGAACCACTCTTTGTGGGATGTCATATGATGTGAGGCGCCAGAATCGACAAACCACATGTTGTCGTGAAGATGCTCGCGTGCGTGTGCTACTTGAGCGGGATCACCGGGGCCACGGACCAGGGAGGACGTTCACGAATTTGTCGAAAAGACGTCGATGTGGATGTTACAGTCGAGGAAACCAATGTCACATATAAAAAAAACAAAGATTTTTAGACTGAAGAAGAAGATAGATTTCAAGAAGAATATTAAGAAGAAGATTATATTGATGGTGATGATAATGATATCACATATTGAGCCCCCCCATTACACAAGCCTTACGAGGGTTTTTATAGGTCTATCCATGCACAAAACTATGGGCTTGGACCCATGGTTTTTGGGCATGGTTTTGTGCACACAGTTTTGTACCGTTGTTTTCCTATGCCTTTTGAATATGAAAAGAAATACATAATATCTAAAGTACTTGGTAGTAGCCCTAATGGTAAGATAAATGTCACCATATAAAAACCATATTAATAATCACTATATGCACTTGAATGCCACCAGGCCCTAGGATAATTTTCATATTTATAATCGTTTGTGTAGTGTGCGTGGAACTACACTATTTTACAATTTCTCCCATTGGACATGCAACATCACGACAACGTCTTCCAAATTGGAGGTGCTTGCGGAGTCGAAGGAAGACATAAAGTTCTCTCTATGCCTCATTACGTATAGTCCGCCGTAGTCATCGTATTCGGAGTTGGTGGCGTAATTCGTGAGTTGTTGACTTGTCGAAGCCGACTCGTTTCTTCTTTTTCGGCACTCCTCGCGGTGGCCGATTTTTCCGCTATAGTTGCAAGTTGGGGGCTTGATTTGCCGATCTTGTTCGGCATGGAAGCTCCCCCTTCTTCCAAAGGTTCCTTGATTGCTTCTGTCTTGTTGTCGAAGGTTTGAGTTCTCGTCGTGTGATGGGTTGAATCGACCTCGTCTTCCGCCTCGACCTCGTCCTCGGCCACCATCCGAATTTGAGAAGAAAATTTGTCCTTCCGATGTCTTGGTTTTGGTTTGGACGTGGTTCTCTTCAACCATTAGCATTGATTGAAGGTCGAAGAATGAAGGAGGATTTTCCCTCGCCAAGATTTCCATCCTCAACGAGTCGAATTGTTGTGCGAGGCCGGCCAAGCATACTTGAACCATCTTGTCTTCGTCGACGTTTATTTTGATGGAGCCAAGCGAGTTGCAAATGCTCTTGATCTTGGCGGTGTAGTCCGACACAAACATGTTTTTTTGCCGAGTGTTGTTCAACTCTTGTCGGAGTTGAAGCTTTCGGGTGGGTTCTGTTGGCGGCGAACATTTTCTTTAAGTTCGCCCACGCTTCTTTAGGTGTTTTGGAATCTCGAATGTGGCTAAGCATGTGGTCGTGGACACATGTTGCCAAGCAATACATAACTCGACTCACCGCTTGCTCCCATGTTGCGTAGTCGGCGTTCTTTGAGTCGGGTAAATTTTCTTGTGCGCCGTTGATGTAGCTCCAATACCCTTGGCCGACAAGGTATTGGGTCATCTCGTACTCCCAAGATGAATAATTGCTCCGGTCTAGCTTTTCACTAGGGAGGTACTTGCATGGATGGACCATGGGGGACCTAAACTAAGGATTCAAGATTTGATATCACTAGGGAGGTACTTGCAATGCAGCCTTGAAACTGTCATTGTGTTTCTTGCCCTTTTGTGGGCTTCGTGCTTCATGGATTTCCTTTCCATGAATTGCTTCATACAATCCCTTCAAGGATTGCCTTTGTAGTTTTCCTTTGTGCAATGACTTTGTGTAATCCCTTCATGGATTGCCTTCAGGGAATGGTCTCATGCAATCCCTTCATGTAATGGCTTCATGGAATCCTCCCTTGTGGATTCCTTTTGTGGAATCTTTTCGTGTGCAATGGATGGGAGCTCGGGGAAGGAGGGGGGCACTCATGCAATGGATGGGCATTTTCACAATGAAGGTGCTCTCATGGAATCCTTCTCAATGGATTTCTTTCACATAATCTGTTTGTGTAATGTACATTGTCAAGGGCTTAGGGACTGATGGGGCAAATTATGGCGTAATTGAAGGGCAATGGCACAATGAAGGATTCCTCCCTCATGGATTCCTTTTGCGGAATCTTTTTTCGTAATGAACGAGTGCTCAAGAAATTTTCTTGAAAAATTTTCTTCATGCAATGAATGGGTGCTCAAGGAATGAAGGGACAATCACATAATGAAGCCGCTCACATGGACCAAAGGATAGCTCATGTATTCACCCCCTTTTTGTTCTCTCTCAATGACGATGTTGCGAGGTCATTTCTCTCTTTCAATTGCTCAACTTAGTCACAAATTGAGATTAATAGGAATAAGACCAACAATTTACTAACTAAGAAAAGTTTGTGAACAAAAATTATTGTTTCTATTAAAACGAGGAACCCTTATAAATTAGGGAAAAACAATGTCGGAATTACAAGAGGAAAGAGAAATATTCGAGGAAGGTCTTCAAGTTTGGTGTCCTGAACTTCCTTTTGTTGTTGCACCCAATGTTGCTTTTTACGTTTTTGGCAAATTTAACCGTATATGAAGGTTAATTTAAAAATGAAACCGTCAATCTTGACGGGCATATGTTTTATGGAAACGTAAAAATAAAGGCTTAAAATTTCCTAATACCGTCAAATTTTACTAAGACCAATACAATAGTATTATAGTCCTAGGTAGTAGGAACAATGTTAGCGTTCCGGTTGCATTGGGAGTGTAGGAATTTGAAAGGCTCACAGATGTGTGTAACAAAAAGGTAAAAAAACTAATAGAGTCTAAATTATGAATCGTTTCTTCCCAATTCCCCGTTTCCCTATCTAAGACCTTCCTTTCCCTTTTCCCCCTTTTCCCCCCTTTTCTCATGTTTGTTCGTTGCTCCCTCAGCCCTGCACCTTGTTGGAAGCTCGCAGCTCAGTGCTCACTATCCCTACTCGAAGCTTGTTGCTTGTTGCCTGCTACTCATTGATTCAGCAACATCTCCTGCAGTAGTCCTGCTCACCCATCTAAGGTAGCTCTCTCTCTCTCTCTCTCTAAGATTAAAATAGACTAAACCATCCTCATTGAAGATTTCATAAAATTCCATTGCCATGGACACCACTTAAAAAGCACATAGGTGATACATCATGGTAGAAGTAGCAATTAAGAATCAAAATTATAGTTCAGGATACAAAATTGACAAAGGCTCAAACCGAATACAAAATACAAGAAACTTTAATCAATATGCCCCCTTAAGATCATTAACAACATCATATGGAATAGGTGTAACAGTCTCCAAGGTAGTGATAAAACCAGGTTTTGGTCCTTTCGGCTGCCTCTTAGTAGAAATCTTCTCACCTTTAGCTTTGGCTTCAGCCTTGACCAGATCATTCTTCTTGATTCTTTCAATCAAATCCTCCTTGCAACGTGAGGGTTGCACGTGCTCAATACGAACATGTATTCTCTTCCTCACAATTCTAGTGTTCACCTGTTTGTTCATCTGGACACCAATCACTCGTTTTGTGACGTTCTAGACAACACCAGTGCGTCCATGGTAGAACTTGTGAGGCATACCCTTGTGGATGGCACCATTCACCTTGATGTTGACATAGTCACCGATTCTGTAGGTGCGAAGGTAGGTGGAGAGATGGATATAACCTTTCCGCCTGAATGGGCAAGTGAAGAGATCACATGTACGAGATCTCTGTCCATGTCCTGCAGGCATCTCTAGCGATCTTCTTCTTCTTCTGCCTGCGTCGTCGTCGTCGTCGTCTCTCTCTCTCTCTCTCTCTCTCTCTCTCTTTGGTATGAACTTTAGATAATAGAGACTCTTCTTCTTCTTCTTCTACCTATGCCATCTCTCTCTCTCTCTCTGGTATGAACTTTAGATAATAGAGACTCTTCTTCTTCTTCTTCTTCTTCTTCTTCTTCTTCCTGCGTCCTCTCTCTCTCTCTCTCTCTCTCTCTCTCTCTCTCTTTGGTATGAACTTTAGATTAATAGAGATTGACGTTTCATGCTTTTGCATATTATTGTCTCAATACAAATCCTCAACTTTTAACAATGATCCATCTCATCATATCAATAGTTATTTCCTATGGTTAGGAAATTACTACATATCCAACGTTGATGGCAAGAGCATTTTCCGACTCTATTAATGGCTAAATCATTCTTATATTTCCCTCTACGGAAATTTACAATGGCTTGCCTAATATCATTGTTGCTTCTGTTAACTACCAATGTTTCTCGTACTTGTGCCATGTTTTCTTCTTTTGATTGCACCTATGGTTCCTTGATGGTGTGGGATGATACACCTTCAAGCAATTCATTTTCCTTCAAGCAATTCGTTTTCCACCATCCGATCACTCACCACATTGTTTTGATTTTCTTGAATTCTTTGTTCTCTTTTAGCTTCTTGGTTTGCTCTCTTGTCACACCTTTTCTAGGCTTTCGTTGGTTTTAGTTGTTGAGTTCCAGATGAAGTAGAAATACCACCAAATTCTTTTACTAGTCCATCAAAATTGGTATTGCTCCCCTCTTTAAGGGCAGAAGTTTGGGAATTTCTTCTTTTGTTGCTGTGTAGTAGATAGCACACACTCAGAGCGTGTTGCAATTTGAAAGGCTCACAAATGTCAATCTCTTAACCTTAGCTAATCTCTCATATTTCATACAAAGTCTACAAGACCCTTGTTTGTGGAGTTGTGATAGTAACATGCTAATATGGACATATGACTAAGTTTTGGATGCTTAGAGTTGTATGACATTACTCATATCTTAGAGATTATCCTTTTCGCGTCAAGGTATAATCAACAAAGTATGATCTTTTTGCCAAAGAGAATTATATTCATGTAAAATCTCATTGCTCAATAGGTCATAACTAATATGTATGGGTTTAATGATGCTAGTGATTGTTTTGAATTGATGGCATGATCTTTTCTTACATGACCCATTTCTTCTTATTCAACATAATTATGGCTCCCAAAAGAAAAAATCAACGAACCATTAGTGCAATGTTTGCATAGAAACCACCCAACGATACCAATGACATAAATATAAACAATGATTTAAATGAGGATATGGATATGTTTGGGACTGATTTAGAGAGTTTAACTTGAGAGTGTTGTTCCTCTAATATAACTAAAGAAAAGCCTAAGAGAAAATTCGTGATGCATGGAGAGATAAATTCCCATGGATACGATGCATTATGCAAGGAGACAAAACATTAATGAAATGTGCATGGTGTGAGAAATACGCTAGTCCTGGGCCTTGGGGTGTTGGTTCTGGATGCATTACTTTGCAACTTGATGCAATTTTGACCCATGTTAACTCAAGTGGTCATAAATTATGTGCATCAAAGTGGATATGTGATGTTGAAGGGAAAGCAATGTCCATCCCAAAGCATGTATCACAATTGGATGATATTAACAAAAATAAGGTCATAACAACAATGAAACTCATGTACTTTATTGCAAAAAAATATTTGTCTATCACTACATACCAAGAATTATGTGATTTGGCCGTGCTACTAGAGGTGCCTAATATGCCTAAGCAACATGATTATATATCTTATACTAGTAGATATGGGGGATATGAATTTTTGGTTGCCTTCGGGAAATATCTTCTAGAAATTCAAAGCTCAAATCTAATAAATTCCCCATACTAGATGAAAGTACTGACAATGGATTAGAGTTGCATCTCATTATGTATGTTACATACTTGCAATGTGGTGGTTGTGGGCCTAAGCAAACTGAATATATGGGTTTGCTGAAAATTCCCAATGGTAAAGGTAGAATTATATATGAACATGTTAAGCATCTATTAGGCGATCAATGCCTCAACATGAACAAGTTGATTGGATTGGCAACTGATGGTGCATCATCAATGATTGGTAGTGAAATTGGAACGGTAACATTAATGAAAAATGATATCCCAAATTTGGTTGGTGTACATTGTATTGCTCATAGAGAAGCATTGGTTATTTCAGATGTATCTAAAGATATCCCTGAGCTCATTCTTGTAGAAAAAATTGCAAATAAGGTATATGCATGGGCTAACAATAGTACCAAAAGGACACATGAAATTTTAGAGCTCTTGGAACAAATGCAATTGGATGCTCATAGACCGTTACAAATTCATAATATTCGTTGGTTGTCACGTGGTCAAATCATGGAAAGACTAATGAGTATAATGCCTGCAATACTTACTATTTGGAAGAAAGAGAACTTAAACGAGTGGTATAATAAAGCTTGTATCTATAGTGTGCAATTTTGCTTTTGTATGATGGCTGATGTGTTGCATTTGATGAATATCTTGAGCTTGAAACTTCAAAAAGAGAATTTGGATGTAACTTCAATTGGTGCAGAAATTGATATTACAATTTCTAATTTGCGGAGGTCTTTCTTGAGAAATGACACATTTGCGAATGGAACAATGTATTTATCCAAGTTCTTAAGATGTTCTAAAGTTGGGTTTTTTGGAAATAGAGGATAAAGATGGCGTTACATATATACATGAACTATACTTCAAACAAATTCCTATGGATAAAGCAAGTCAAAATGATACAAATCCCAATATTGCAAAATCTAAGGGAATGGGGCCATTTATAGATGGATCACTTGAGAGTTGTATTAAACTATCTCAAAATTATGTGCAAAATGTTATTGATGGACTAAATGCAAGATTCCCTAACTTAAGCCTCTTCAATGCAGCAAAATTATTCAGCCCATGCCATTATGCAGATGATGATGTGATTAGGGATAGTAAAGCAAAGACATGGTTGGGAATTTTGATTTCTCACTTACAACCAAATGTTGATGTCAATGCATGTCTTCAAATTTTACATGATGCAAAGGCTTGTGAAATGGAACTCTATAGGTTTGTTGACACTTTACGTTTAAATTGTGAAGGCTAAACTATGCTTGAAGCTTGGCGTATGTTTTGCAAAATGAAGGATTGGTAAGATAGTTTCCCTCATTTGATGAAATTATGGCAAGCTACTTTGGTTATTCCGTCTAGCACAGTTTCGTGTGAGAGAGGGTTCTCTAAGCAAAATCTCATCAAAGAGATGAAAAGAAATCGATTGAATATAGAGCATTTAGATGATTTAATGGGCTACACATTGAAGAAATACAATGGGATCGTGTAGATGAAATTTGGAAAGATGCAAAGGATAGAAGGGTATAATATATTGTTTTGTACAAATATTCGATGTATTTACTTTTTGAAGGGCATTTTTTTTGACAAACCGTCATTTGACGGGCAAATTTTTTGGAATACCGTTCTCATGACAGGCAATGTTAGCCATCAAAAGGCAACACTGGCTGCACCATTCACCCAAGCAAGAAGTAACCCCAATCTACTCTCATTTAACCTAGTAGAAAAGCTTAGTGGAAGAAGAAGAAGAAGAAGAAAGTAAATCCCTTCAAAAACCCTAAACACACAACCCTAAATGAGGAAGTTGAATAGATGTGGCACCCAATACCCACACTCTCACTCAACATTAAGAACCCTAAAATTCTTAGAAAAAATAGGGCAGATAAGAAAAGTCCAAGGAAGGATAGAGAAAAATACCAAAACCCTATATCCCAAAAAAGAAAGAAGAAGCCCCTCTCTAAAACTCCAAAAAATAAATTCCTCAAAACTCACGAACCCTGAAATAAGCCATCCCATCCCCATTTTATAATGAGAGAAGAGGCTACCTATCATAATAAATTCTTACCTACCCCCTACTCATTAAGGTACATGTTCAGATGATTAAAAAGGAAAATAACTCTCATATGTTGACATTCAAATTTTCTACCTTTCTTAACACAATCAATAAAACACGTTGTCGAGGTATTCCTCGCGGATGCGTGGAATGAGGCGGAACCTCGGGGGTCCTGTACCAAAGAGCAAGAGAGGAAGGGGAAGAAACCCTCTTCGTGCGAGCGTAGATCCACAAGGACACGGCCCTTCGACGCAAAGACGCAAGTGGGACAGCGACACATAAAGACACGAATGTATGTATGTATTAACGAAGACAAACAACAAGAACACGAAGACAACAAAACACGACGTCGGTTACAACCGAACAGGCCGGCAAACAGATGCCGATACCTGCTCGTAAACGCACAGAGAGGAAGGAGTAGGTTGGAGGTGCTGCTGGAAGCACTCGGGCATTCCTCAGAGCAGCGCGAGCCTCCCGAAACCTGCACAGAAGGAAGCTATGGCGTTTGCGAACCAGATAGAGAGAGAGAGAGAAGCCTTCGCCCGCAAACCGACAACACTTCGTCCTCGACTCTCCGCGATCCTTTGCCCCTCCTCGTCTCCCTCCTTTTATAGGTAAGGAAGGAGCCGTTTCCCCACCTACCGAATCTACCTGCCTAGGATCTTCTATGTACAACATAAGGCGCATGTGCACGAAGAGCCGGTTCCTACGCTCCAGTGCACCGATTCCGCTTGTGGACGGTTTTCTTCACGACATCCGCCCCCACCTAACCGAGCATCCACCGGCATGCGCCAAATTGTGTTGGGACGGAGAAAACCGGTCCAGCCTTCATTCTCTGCTCGTTGGTTCTTCTTTGGTTTCAGATCGTTCGTCGTCGCGGTCCAGGTTAACCGGATCCGGCTCGTCGTCGTGACGCTTCTTGAACGCTTTGATCCGCTTCCCAGCTACCGGTATCGCCATTCTTGTGCCGTCGAGTTCCGCCAGATGGTACGTCCCGTTGTCGTTGGCGCTTTGTACCACGTAAGGCCCGAACCACCTTCTTGCGAACTTCCGTGTCGCTCGGTGCTGGTTGTCGAGGCTGCTGTCGTAGACTAGCACCCAGTCGCCTTCCTCGATCTTCTTCGGTCGGAGCCGGTGCGTCCGGTCGAACCGGGCTTTGTTCCTCGTCCTGGCCACCCGAAGCTTTTCCGCAGCCTGCTCCACGTCCTCCGGTCTTCGCTCGAGCTGTCGTATGCGCGCCGTCAACAGTTCCTCCCGGCTCATCTCGTCTCTCCAGTCCACGGTTGCCCATGAGGAGATTGTACGTTCCATCAGCATGATCGGCTTCTGCCCAAACATGAGCTCTGCCGGCATGAATTCGGTTACCGAACTGTGCGTAGTTCGGTCAGCCCACAACGCGTAAGGCAGTAGCCGCGGCGAGTTCCCGACTTGACCTCCGCATGCCCGAACTAACGCCTTGACGATCGGTCCGTGTCCGCGCTCCACCTTTCCATTCGCCTCCTGATTGTACGCAGTGGTAAGCGAGAGCTTGACTCCTAGCCGGTCGAATAGCTCCTCGGCCTCTTCGGCGTCCAGCTCCCCGCGATCAACCACGATCTTCCCGACGCACCCGTACCGGCATATCACGTCCTCAATCAGGAACCGACATACGGCCGCAGTCGTTTTGTTCTGAAGGGCTCGGCCTTCTACCTGGTTGGTCAGATCTTCCCGAGCCAGGACCAGATACCGCATCTGTCCTACTCCCATCGGCATCGTCACCAGATCTACCATCCATTTGAAGTGGATGGTCGGAGGGTACGTAGGGTGAAGCTCGTCCCGATGTCGGTCTATGGAGTGCATCTGACAGCCCTCGCAAGTTGTCACGAACCGATGCACGTCCCGGTACAGTCCCGACCACCAGTACTTCCCCTTTATCTTCTCGAACGTGGCCCACGTTCCACGGTGTCCAGCCCAAGGGCTGTTGTGGTAGGCCGTCAGCAGCTCCTCCTGTTCTCCCTTCATCGCCACCACCCGGAGCGGGACGTCGTTCCTCTTCTTCGGGTGCTTCCATAAGTATCCGTCCCGGAGAAAGAATCGGTAAGCTTTCTTCCGGATCCGGTTGGCCTCGTCCTTCGTCCATGACGCATCCGGCGTCATTGTCCTCAGAAACCCACCGATCTGCAGCCACTCGCCGTCGTACTTGCTCTCGTCGAAGCCGTTAAGCGTCGGAGTGCTCGCCCCATCGGTCGTCACGTACGCCGCCTCGAAGAAGTCCACGCCGACTTCTTCGTCCTCCGAAACCATGCCGCCCTCGTCATCAAACCTCGCCCTCGAAAGCATGTCGGCCATGGCGTTGTCTTTTCCGGAAATGTGTCGTATTTCCGGGTCCAGGGACTTGATGTACGCTATCCACCTGAGCATCGCCAGGTCCGGTGTCGCGCATCCGGAAACCATGCCGAGAATTGGCAGGCAATCCGTCTCGATAATCACTTCCATCCCGATCAGGTAGTCTTTGTCGGCCTTTATTGCCGAAACGATACCCCAGAGTTCGCGTTTAACCTGGGCGTACCCTCGCTGTCGCTCGCTGAGGACCTTAGCGCCGAATCGGATCGGGAACCGGGTGCCGTCCTCGTCTTCTTGGTTGACGACCCATCCGATCCCGGTCGGGCTCGTATCCACCGTTATGTATACCGGGGTACCCTTCTCGTAGACAGCCTTCCGAAGCGCCGGTGCTGCCGCAAGAGCTTCCTTCAGCTTCCGGACCGACTCCGTGTGCTCGTCTCGCCACTCGAATCTTCGCCCCTTCTTCAGCAACCCGTATAGTGGCTCCGCAACGTGGGCGTAATGTGGGATCCATATGTGGTAGAACACGCATGCCCCCAGGAACCTCCGAACTTCCGTAACCGAGCTGCAGTCGGTCTTCATCGCGGAGATGGCTTCTACCTTTGCCGGAGACGGCTTCCGGCCATATGGTCCACATAGGTGCCCGACCACCAGGATTTCTGATTGCCCGAAGGCCGATTTCTCCCCAGAGAAGGTGAGCCTCGCATCCTCCAGCCTTTGTAGCACCTTCTCGCAGTCGTCGATGTGTGTTGCCACGAATCGACGGCATCCGTCCGGCCCGAGTTTCTCGTCCTTCTCTTCCACCGGGCACCCCTTGATAGGGATGTCGTCTAGAAACGGCATGGTGATGTCCGGGATGCAATCCCTCAGTACTTTGTTCATTGCATTCACCATGTGGGCCACCGAGTTGGTCCCTCCTTGTGGCAGGGTACACATTCGCACTAGGCCGAGGCGAGTTCGCATCGTCGTAATGTCTCTGCTCTCTCTGGCTAGCTAGAACTGGTCGTACCCCGAGTACAGATCACCGACCGAGTAAATCGACCTTCTGGCGAAGGCCTCCGCGAACTCGTCTATGGTCGGTCCGATTCCTGCGTTCCGGATGGTCACTCTGTTGACCGGCTGCAGGTCCTGAATGAAGCGCAATGTTCCGTTTTTCTTTGGTACGGTAAACCATCGGTTCGAGTATGGCGCGCTCGACGGTTCGAGAATACCCATATCGACTTTCTGCCTCAATAGCTCCATCAACTTCGGGATGTGAGCTCTCAGTACCGGAATCGGCTTGAGAATCCACGACACATGCGGTACCGTGAATATCACCATCGGCTCCACGAGTGTCGGGTCTACGCACCCGATCTCTTCCGGCAAAAATGCGAAGGCTTTCCCGTGCCTTCCGAGCATTCTCCGAAACCGGTCTTCCTCCGCCGGCTGTAGGAACCCGCCCCCACCGATCTTGAGCTCCCGGAGCGTCCCGTCGGTGAAGGTGTGTCCTATGCAGGCCGGATCTCGTAAACTGGGGTTCGACGCAAGCCCTCTGATTCGGGACTCGCTGCCCTCCGGCAAGGGTGCCGCGACTGGCCTTACCTTCCGGTCCACAGTTTTGTACTTCGTGCTAACTCGGGCTGTCCGATCCGACCCGAGCCCCCGACTGAAGTTCGCGATGACTTTGTACATACCGGTATCGTCCGGTCTTCGTTAAGGTCTTCTCCGGCAACCCTCCTCAGCATCCCCAAGGTGTCGTCGAAGGAGACCGCCTCCACGGCTCCGCTGATTTCCTCGTCCGGGCCGAGAACTCCGCACGCTCGAAGTCGCACTTTCGCCCTTGTCTTTTCTCGCCCAACGATGCCGACTATCATACACCCTCCGTGGTTGGAGAAACAAATCTTCCTACCTATCGTACAGTCGTGGGGTCTTTTCCGAGTCTCCGGGCTGTCTCGGCCCCACGCCTTGGTAGCCCTCTCTAAAAATCCTCCCGGTTCTCGCCATCGAGGGATTCGCGGTTTCTCTCGTGGTTCGGCCGCACCGTCAGAAATTGGACCGAATGGCGCCCGTCCTGGCTTTTGACCCTCGCGTAGGCCGAACCGTTGTCCAACACCTTGGTCTCCATTCGCGCCGCCGTGATGTATGGTTCACCTAATATGACCGGGTGCGAGGACGTCTCCTCTACGAAGAAGTGCTGGTCAATCTCGACGTCGCCGATCTTGACTCGCACGTTCGGGCAAGCCCCATGCAGTTCCTCGGTGGCGCGCATCGCCGCCCGTATCTTCCACCCGTGCTTGGTGTTGATCGGCCACTTCCCCTTCTTATAGAAGTCCATGGACATCAGGTTTATTTCTGAACCGTGGTCCACCGACGCCACCACCGGTTCCTGAACATCTCTGATCTTTACCGGGGTCTCCGTTGTCGCTCGGGCCCAGTGTGGCCTCGAATAGTGGCTCTCCGCCCACTCATCTGCCAGCGCCGAGTCGTCGATGTGCGTCGTTCGCACCTCTACCGGTCTTTCCGGATCCGTTCTTCTAGGACCTTTCGTAGGTCAGTAGTCCTTTCTATTTCCGTCCCCAATCGGTATCCGCCCTTCCTGGGGTTATCTTGCAAGCCGGACCCACCGGCATCGTTCCGTCGCTGCCCGAATCGGGTCTCGTATCGTTGTGAGGGCCCGACCGCTCCGGCTTTCCCCACTCGCTTGTCTTCTACCAGAGCCTCGTAGTTCCGGCAGGCGGCTTCTACGAATCCCGTCTTCTCCTCGACCGGATCGCTCCACCCGGTTATTTCTCGGACCCGTCTCTCAGCGCGGTCCGTTTCATCTTCCTTTAGCCGTGCGCCGGCAAGACCTTCCAGCATTGCCGCCCAGAATCCGTCTTTGCCCTCCTTTCGGGCCTCGCTGCACCCGACCCGAATGCCGGCCGACGCCGAGTAGTGGATGACTTCCACGTGTCGGGCCGCTGCCTCTTCCATCAGTCTCTTCATACCTCCTCGTCCGTCGTTTCGGTTCAAGGCCGTCCTGGTGTCGCCGGCGTGCACCCGGCCTTCCCACAGGTACACCACCCGGTTCCTCAACGCTTCTGCGAAATCGCCGCAGTCCTTCCGGATGTGGCCGACCTCGTCGCACCACATGCACCTGTTCCCTACTGCCGGTTGTCGGTCACGAGCCGGTTCGTTGCCTTCCCTTCGAGTCTCGGCGATCTGGAGATCCTTTATCGGCCGCGTCAACTCGTCCAGTGCTGCTCCTCCGGACGAGCCATTGACCATGCCAGTCGAAGCCGGACCGGTTCCGAGCCATTCCCGGGACTCTTCCCTTCACACTTGCGGTGCCGGTTCAAGCCCCCTTGCTCTGACAAAGCCCGCACCAGCCGCCCCGTTGTCAGCCCATTCTCGCCGTTTATCGAAACGGCCACAGACTCTCTTAACCGCAGCCCAGTCGGTTGTCAGCCCGTCCTCGGTTTCCAGCAAGGAGCCGACTTGGTCCCGGTCCCGCTCGTCCACCGACTTGACGAACAGTAGGACCCGGCTCGTATCCAGAACGGTTCGGTCAAGCGCCGAAAGGCGCACAAAGCGTTCTTCGAACTCCCGGAGGAGTGCCGTCGTGTTTCTTCCCTTGCCGGGGAACTCCACCCATTCCATGAAGTCCCGTTTCGAAAGTCGGAGCGCGTCGTCCAGCCCGTATTTTTCTAGGAGTCGGCCTTCGAACTCCTCCCAGGTACGGCTCTCCGCCCGCACCTCGAGCACGTCCGCATGGATGCTCAGCATCGCCACTCGAGGAAACCCGGCAAGAAGCCTCTCTTCCGGAATGTCCCGCATCAACATTTCTGCCCCGTAGGACGCCAAATACTTCGTGGCATCCTTTCCGCTGAACCGGCCGATCGTACCGAAGACCGCCTCAATGGCTCTGTCGAGGGCGCCGGTGCCCTCGTGTGCACTCAATATCCGATCTACGGTCGAAGCCATGGCCTCTGCAAGATCCGACCCTTTCATCTTCTGCTCTTCTGCCGCCTCCTTCACGTCGGGTTCACCAAAGATGTCGAGGTATTCCTCGCGGATGCGTGGAATGAGGCGGAACCTCGGGGGTCCTGTACCAAAGAGCAAGAGAGGAAGGGGAAGAAACCCTCTTCGTGCGAGCGTAGATCCACAAGGACACGGCCCTTCGACACAAAGACGCAAGTGGGACAGCGACACAGAAAGACACGAATGTATGTATGTATTAACGAAGACAAACAACAAGAACACGAAGACAACAAAACACGAAGTCGGTTACAACCGAACAGGCCGGCGAACAGATGCCGATACTTGCTCGTAAACGCACAGAGAGGAAGGAGTAGGTTGGAGGTGCTTCCGGAAGCACTCGGGCATTTCTCAGAGCAGCGCGAGCCTCCCGAAACCTGCATAGAAGGAAGCTATGGCGTTTGCGAACCAGAGAGAGAGAGAGAGAGAAGCCTTCGCCCGCAAACCGATAGCACTTCGTCCTCGACTCTCCGCGATCCTTCGCCCCTCCTCGTCTCCCTCCTTTTATAGGTAAGGAAGGAGCCATTTCCCTACCTATCGAATCTACCTGCCTAGGATCTTCTATGTACAACATAAGGCGCATGTGCACGAAGAGCTGGTTCCTACGCTCCGGTGCACCGATTCCGCTTGTGGACGGTTTTCTTCACGACAACGTTCGCGTTCACAAGTGGAAGGATTGCGCACAAATGGAAGGAAAAGGAATATTCTATTAGATTTCAGGACTTTTTTTAACCTTTTGACGAAACACATTGATACCTATATCATATATTCTCAAAGGTTCAATGGAAATGCTTAAAATTCCAACTTTTCATAAAATTGAGAAAACACAAAAAGTGGGCAATTACTAAAGTGACATTCAATCACTTTTATCGTAAAATTCACAACTAATGTTTAATTCAAAGAAATGATATTTGCAAGAAGTGAAATATTTCAAAACAATAAATTGTTATATCATTTGAGTTGTTACAAGCTTAATTTGGTTACATTCTATTGCCAAAAATACATTCAGGAGTTAACTACGTCAATATCGTGAACCACTACTATAGCTAATATACAATGAGGATTCTTCCTCGTCATCTTCAGATGTACCAATCAATGTATTGTCTTCGTCATAAACCAAATGGCATGAAAACAATTTCCATTTCACAATTGCCTAGCATTCTGGTCCTTAAATATTCACTCTAGGTTGCTTCAGCATCAACATTCCAATAGTATCTAATATACTTTGAACCACTACTATAGCTAATATACAATGAGGATTCTTTCTCGTCATCTTCAGATGTACCAATCAATGTATTGTCTTCGTCATAAACCAAATGGCGTGAAAACAATTTCCATTTCACAATTGCCTAGCATTTTGGTCCTTAAATATTCACTCTAGGTTGCTTCAACATCGACATTCCAATAGTATCTATATGTTTTAACTTGGGTTGGGGATATTTCACACAAAAGTCATTTAATTATGTTCCCAATTAGTGATATGTCTCAACTTCTTCTTTATAATAGGTTTGCCGAGATTCAGACCAACCGTCCTATAAAGAAAATCCAATTGACATATCAAAACTCACTAGTTGATGCCTCGAAAAAATTTATGGGGACAAATGTCAAAAAAGGGAAGAAATTGAGCAACGACAAAATTGAGCAACCATCTAACGAAGTTACTCAGAAGAAAATGGTTGCAGTAGTAGGTGGGGAACATTTGCCAAACCGAGACATTACAGACGTCAAGTGAGCAATGCAATATGTCGACTCGAACAAAAAAGTTGTTTTGTTGGTCGCAAAATCTAAGGGTCACGGTGTCGTCAAGATTTTCGGCCACAGTGTGAAAGCGGGATGGAATGGGCAAGTCCGCAATGTGCAACATGTGCACATGTATAGTAGGAAAATGGTGTATATAATAAGGGGGAGAATTTATCCCACATTGTAACGTCTCTCCCTCCTTGGGCTATAAAAGGAAGGGAGGGGTCTCTTGTAAGGGGTTGCCCATTTTGAGTCACAAGGGTATACCATTTTTGTCGAGGGTCATTTTGTTAAGAATTTTCTAGGGTTAGTAACTTTCTTGTGGTCTTCTTCTTCTTCTCCTCCTTGAGAAGTTGGGCGCGGTAGCCATGGCGGCAAAGCTCTGTCTGGGTTAAGTTCTTCTTCTTCTTCTGAGTGTAGCCGGCTCGAAGCCGGGGTTGTATCTTCCCCTTTTGTAATATATTTATTCATATATGTTTGTGCATATTGGTGTCTTTGATGGTGTCGGGTGTTTCTACCCCTTTTGTTTTCTGTACATAAGAGTCGGTGGCACGCAAGCTCTCTCTCTCTCTCTCGTGTTCGGTATCCTTTGGTACATGTCCGGAGTCGGCTCCCCGCCTTCCTTCTCTTCCTCGTCTGAGACCCCCATGGTCCCGCCCCTTTGACACACACACGCGGAAAACCGTGACATCTTTGGTGAACCCGACGTGAAGGGCAGCAAGGGAGAATGGACTTGGAAGAGGACGACTTCACGCAACTTTTTGTCGAAGCGGTGAGGGAGTTTGGACGAGTAACAACAAGAAGGGAGATGGCGCAACAAGCTGTTGAGCGAGTGGTCGAAAGAGTCGGCCGTTTCAATGGGGACAAAGTTCCATTCTACTTGGAAGCCTACAACGCGGAAATGGAGGAGCGAGACGTAGAAGAGGCATTAAGGCCGACGTTCATCTGTCGGGTCGTCACCGTCCGCATGCACGCGGAAGTGAAGGAGCTCCGAGAAGCTCATAGTTCGTGGGAGGCCTTCGACGAGGCGCTCCTGCAGGCATATGGAGGATGGCGGAAAAGCCGGGGATGACGCGGCTTCGACCAGTGGGTGGCATCGGCGAAGACCCATCGGGGCGCAACGAAGGCGTTTTGAGAGTTCGAGCGATGGCTAGCTCGGCTCTCGCAGTGGGAACAAGGTTTGGTGGGGGCGGACAAGGTCCTGTTGTTCGTTAGGTCGATCGATCGAGAGGAACGGGAGGCCATCGAGATTGATCTCGAAGATGAGGACGGAGCGAATGGCCTTACGGAGGACTGGTCGAAGGTCGGAAGGCTATGCCAATGGCTAGATGACGAGTGAGCCGAGAAGGCTAGGAGGAAGGTGCGTGACGGCGTGCCATCACAGCAGGAAGAGGCCGAACGGCAAAGAGAGTCGGGAAGGCTCAGCTTCGGAGCTAGGATTGCAAAGGCATACGTAGCTCTCGAGGCAATGCTCGAGGAAGAGGAAAGATCGAGACCGCAAGCCGACACCGAGGAGACGGACTTGCCCTACGAGATGGCAGAAGACCGGTATGACGGTACCATGGGAGAGGGTGCGGAACAAAATGCCCTCCCGGATTGTGGAGATACAATGACCGAGGACAAGGCCGAGATACCGATCGCAGAATCGGAACTTTGGGACCGGCGGTTTCGGGCACGTTAGCCCGAAATTCCGGACATTGGAGAAGCAAGCCCAGGCGGGGCTTGCGCGATCGGTAAGAAGACGACCACTGACCACGAGGAGACAGTGACTACGAACAAGGGCGCAAATAGGACGGGTGATTCTACACGTCTTCCCACTCTTGCTCCCAAGACGATGGCAGTCGGGCCCGAGTGCCCACGTGAGTCCCAAGAGGAGGAAGGCGGCGGCGTGAGACTGAGAATCGCCGGTGAGATTATACGAGGAAGGAGCGGACAAAAGCCCTCGGAACCGATTCCGGAGAACTCGGCATCCTGGCCCTTACACCCACCTGAGACCGAGGAGATGGATGACGGTATCGAGGAGTCCTGGCACGATGCCAGCGAAGACGGATGGGATATGGCCCGCGAGAAGGTCGACGAAGGAACCATGAAACGGCCCGACTGGGGACGAACCCGCGTTGCACTCCGAATCAGGTGGGGCGCGATCCGGTCGTGGATTGTTCGACCAGGGCTAGTATTGGCATGAAGGTGCCGATACGGGAGAGGGTGTGGAACGAGCCACCCTCTTTTACATGGGGAGAAAGACCGACCGGAGGAAGGTCGGGAATCGAAAGGAAGGTGATCAAGGGTTCATAACGAGTCCGGCAGGATCGACATCGGAGCCGAAACTCCGGACATTGGAGAATCAAGCTCAGGCGGGGCTTGGTTGATCACAGAGTGGATGCTATCCCTCGACACCACTAAAAGGGTCGGTGGCCTGGGACGAGTCACCGAAAGACGTTACGAAATCGGTTACCCCGCATCTTGACCAGAGACTTCGGCAGTTCAAGCCAACAAGGCAACGCGAGTCCGAAAGAGAAGGGAGATGGAAGGGAAGCGAAAGGAAGGGATTAACGGCGACGGGGGAGAAACAGAAGAGGCGGTTGGCTGAAGTATGGGTCCTCCACACTCGTTCTCGAGACTTAGGCGGTTGCATCTGAGGACCGACGGAAGACCTAAGAGACGGAAGATGGCGGCAAGGACGTGGAGGTTACGGCCAATACAACCAATCCGGATGGGGAAACGAAGACAGGTCCTATGGGTCACCTCACACCGGGTGTTACCGATTAGGAACATGGTCTACGGTCAGTCCTTCGACCTAAACCTCAAAGCGATTGTGTTGCAACAAATGGTATCATCGTAGCGTAATACTTAGTGGGATACCTCCCATATCCTAGCAGCATATAAGGGAGTCGGCTACAACCGAACTCCTTAGACCGTGGACTAGCCACCACATTGTTACTCAAGCCTACGCTCTTACAACTACGCTACGACACCAAGAATCACATACACACAATAGATTAACCACAGATACGCATAGGGATCAGAGAAGATAGAACTCTATTAAGATACGCCTCTTACATTCAAAATTACACGCTACCTCTATCAGAGGTTTTCTGCCCTTTATATACGCAGTGTCCTTTAGCCGTTCACGCTTCCCGCGTGAACCGTTTACATGCGTTACAATATTAATATATTCTATATTTCTGCGCTCTTGTCCGTCGGTTACTATTCCGACGGGCAACACCTAACACGATTGTAGGACAGTGCCATGGCACGTCGGACCCACCCGTCGTCCTCCAAAATGGCCCTAATGTTTGGTTCTGCTCCGGTGTCCGAGTCCGGGGATGGCGTAGGGCCCATAGGCGCATCGTTGTGTGGTTCCCCTGTTTGCTCGGGAGGGCTTCCCATAGTATCATTGGCTTCCTGTGTGGGCGGTCCGGGTTCTGCTGGCTCTTCTTGTGATATTGTGGTTGGTTCAGCCGTCAGCGGGTTTGCGGTAGGTTGCGGTTTTGTTTCGTCCATAACTTCCTCCGTGATGTCGGTCGTAGTCGTACGCTCCGGTGAGTGGGGTTGGGGTTCCTCTTGGTCCGGAACGTCCTCCGTGATGTCAGCCGTAGTCATACGCTCCGGTGGTTGGGGTTCCTCTTGGTCAGCGGTTTCTCTTTCTGGTATTGCGGGGGGCTCCGCTCGCCATTCCGTGCTATCCACCGTAGTGGTAATTTTTGGTGACATGGGTTGAGGTTCCTCTTGTTCGGCAGTATCCGGAATTGGTATCGCGATGGATTCCTCGTTTGTTCGCGTGTTGCCGGCTTGCATGATCTGGTGAAACAGGTCCTCCTGACTTTCGCCAAAATCATCTAGTAGTTGCGTTGTTGTGAAGAAAACCATCCACGAGCGGAATCGGTGCGCCGGAGCGTAGGAACCGGCTCTTCTTGCGCGTTGTACATAAGAGAGAATGTTGTACATAGAAGATCCTAGGGAGGTAGATTCGGTAGGAAGGGAGTTAATGGGAAACGACTCCTTCCTTGCCTATAAAAGGAGGGAGACGAGGAGGGGCGAGGGGATCGCGAAATAAGAGAGGATGAAGTATTGTCGGATTGTGGGCCGAAGGCTTCTCTCTCTTCCAAACTCCATAGCTTCTTTCTGTGCAGGTTTCGGGAGGCTCTGAGGAATGCCCGAGTGCTTCCGGCAGCACCTCCAACCTACTTCTTTCTTTCTGTGCGTTTACGAACAGGCATCGGCATCTGTTCGCCGGCCTGTTCGGTTGTAACCGACTTCGTGTTTTTGTTGTTTGTCTCTGTTAATATTCACATAAATTCCTTCGTGTCTCTCTGTGTTGGTTTCCCGCTCGCGTCTTCGTGTCGAAGGGTCGTGTCCCTGTGGATCTACGCTCGCACCTAGTGGACCTCTTTCCTTCTCCTTTCTCTCTTGCTCTTCGGTACAAGACCCCCGAGGTCCCGCCTCATTCCACGCATCCGCGAGGAATACCTCGACATCTTGGTGAACCCGACGTGAAGGAGGCGGCAGAAGAGCAGAAGATGAAAGGGTCGGATCTTGCGGAGGCCATGGCTTCGGCCGTGGATCGGATATTGAGCGCACGCGAGGGCTCCGGCGCCCTCGACAGAGCCATTGAGGCGGTCGTCGGTACGATCGGCCGGTTCAGCGGAAAGGATGCCACAAAGTATTTGGCGTCCTACGGGGTAGAAATGCTGTTGCGGGACATTCCGGAAGAGAGGCGTCTTGCCGGGTTCCCTCGAGTGGCGATGCCGAGCATCCATGTGGAGGTGCTCGAGGTACGGGCGGATAGTCGTACCTGGGAGGAGTTCGAAGGCCGACTCCTAGAAAAATACGGGCTGGACGATGCGCTCCGGCTTTCGAAACGGGACTTCATGGAATGGGTGGAGTCCCCCGGCAAGGGAAGAAACACGTCGGCACTCCTCCGGGAGTTCGAAGAACGCTTTGCGCGCCTTTTGGCGCTTGACCGAACCGTTCTGGATACGAGCCGGGTCCTACTGTTCGTCAAGTCGGTGGACGAGCGAGACCGGGATCAAGTCGGCTCCTTGCTGGAAACCGAAGATGGGTTGACGACCGACTGGGCTGCGGTTAAGAGAGTCTGTGGCCGTTTCGACAAACGACGAGAATGGGCTGACAACGGGGCGGCTGGTGCGGGCTCTGTCACAGCAAGGACGCTTGAACCGGCACCGCAAGGGCGAAGGGAAGAAACCTGGGAATGGCTCGAAACCGGTCCTGCTTCGACCGGCATGGTCAGTGGCTCGTCCGGAGGAGCAGCGCTGGACGAGTTGACGCGGGTGATAAAGGATCTCCAGCTCGCCCAGACTCGAAGGGAAGGCGGCGAACCGGCTCGTGACCGACGGCCGGTAGCAGGGAACAGGTGCATGTGGTGCAACGAGGTCGGCCACATCCGGAAGGACTGCGGCGATTTCGCAGAAGCGTTGAGGAATCGGGTGGTGTACCTGTGGGAAGGTCGGGTGCACGCCGGCGACACCAGAAGGGCCCTAAACCGAAACGACGGGCGAGGAGGTATGAAGAGACTGATGGAAGAGGCAGCGGCCCGACACGTGGAGGCCATCCACTACTCGGCGTCGGCCGGTATTCGGGTCGGGGGCAACGAGGCCCGAAAGGGGAGCAAGGACGGGTTCTGGTCGGCAATGCTGGAAGGCCTTGCCGGCGCACAGCTAAGGAAAGATGAAACGGACCGCGCTGAGAGACGGTTCCAGGAAATAACCGGGTGGAGCGATCTGGTCGAGGAGAAGACGGGTTTCGTAGAAGCCGCCTGCCGGAACTACGAGGCTCTGGTAGAAGACAAACGAGTGGGGAAAGCCGGAGCGGCCGAGACCTCACAACGGTACGAGACCCGATTCGGGCAATGACGGAACGATGCTGGAGGGGTCCAGCTCGCAAGATAACCCCAGGAAGGGCGGATACCGACTGGGGACGGAAATAGAAAGGACTACGGACCTACGAAAGGTCCTAGAAGAACGGATCCTCGACAGCAAAGTGGAGCTGTCATTGCGAGAGGTGCTAGGGATCGCAAAGGAGTTCCACGACTCCATTGTGGACCTGGTGAAACGGAAGAGGCTGTCGACGGAGACGGAACCGGAAAGACCGGTGGAGGTGCGGACGACGCACATCGACGACATGGCGCTGGAAGATGAGTGGGCGGAGAGCCACTATTCAAGGCCGCACTGGGCCCGAGCGACCACGGAGACCCCGGTAAAGATCAGAGATGTTCAGGAACCGGTGGTGGCATTGGTGGATCACGGTTCGGAAATAAACCTAATGTCCATGGACTTCTATAAGAAGGCGAAGTGGCCGATCAACACCAAGCACGGGTGGAAGATACGAGCGGCGACGCGCGCCACCGAGGAACTGCACGGGGCCTGCCCGAACGTGCGAGTCAAGATTGGCGACGTCGAGATTGACCAGCACTTCTTCGTACAGGAGACGTCCTCGCACCCGGTCATATTAGGGGAACCATACATCACGGCGGCGCGAATGGAGACCAAGGTTCTGGACAACGGTTCGGCCTAAGCGAGGATCAAAAGCCAAGACGAGCGCCATTCGGTCCAATTTCCCTCAGTGGCGAGAACCGGGAGGATTTTTAGAGAGGGCTGCCGAGGCCAAAGTGTCCTCCGTGTCCAAGGAACACCCCGTAGTAGCCCGCTTGGCTCCCTTTCGCCTCGCGCCACTGTGAAGGGTTTCGAGCCTTCTGCTTGCCGTCGTCCCCTCACACCCACCGGCTTATCAAATCGGGTTTGGCTTGCCACGCCAGTCGTTGCCACTCCGATGAGCCGCCGAGATCTTTCTCCGGCTCTTGATACCGTCTCCAATCTTCAACCGTGTAGTCTGTTGCGCACCCATGTTCCCTCGTTCCCGGCACCGCCGTGTGCCATCTTCCGTCGTCCTTGTTCGGCACCGCCCGAGCTGAACACCGTCCCATACTTGTGCTTCAAACCGGCCCTTTATGGCCACATGCACATCTCTAGATCTGCTCCGGGGTGTGCCTTTCCGGCTTGGTACACCGCTCCTTGCTTGCGCTTACCAGCTCCTTCCGAAACCGTAACCGGCCGGTAAGGGTTCGCCCCTTCTTCAATTCGAGTCTGGCAGGCTTCCATCTCACCGGCTCCCAATCCGCTCTTTCGTGTATCGCCGGTTCCCATTTCCTTCCGCCACCATCCTTCTCACTTGGTCTCATGTTGCCACGTCGGCTTGAACTGCCGGTGTCTCCGGATTGGTGTGAGGATCCTATAGGACCGTTCTTTCTTCCTCTCTCCCGCCTTCCGCATTGTCTTTCGGCCCGGTTTCAGTTAGTGGTCGATTGTCGTCCCTTTTGCTTGATCCCATTCACCTGCCGCCACCATCCCTCTCACTCGGTCTCACATTGCCATGTCGGCTTGAACTGCTGGTGTCTTCGGATTGGTGTGAGGGTCCCATAGGACCGGTCCTTCCCTGCCTTCCGCCTCGTCTCCTCGCTGCCACCGTTAGTCTCTTGGTCTTACATCGGCTCTGTCGCCGATTGCCAAAGTCTCTAGATACGGTATGAAGGATCCTCCTTGGGTCTCGTTTTGTCTTCCTAACCCTGTCCCGGGGCATCCTTCTCCGCATGTCGAGAGGGTGGCTCGCTCCGCACCCTCTCTCGTGGTACCGATGTACCGGTTACCGGCCTCTTCTGCTGGTCACGTTCACCTGCCTCCACCGTCCCTTCCTATAGGACTCGCACCGGCTCTCGGGCCGACCGCCGGATCGGTGTGAGGATCTCCATACACCGCCCATCCGCAGTCCTTTGCCTTTGTCCCCTCGCTACCAACGTTCGTTACTCTAGGCCCAAGGAGGATCCTCCTTGGGGTTGCTGTATCTTTGACCCTTATCTTGGGTCTTCCTTCTTCGCGTGTTGAGAGGGTGGCTCGCTCCACACCCTCTCCCGTGGTACCGATGTACCGTGTTCCCGGCCTCTCCGTAGGCTTGCTATCTCCTCCCTTCTGGACCAGTTATCCGGAAGTCCGCTCTGCCCGGTTCTCGTCCGGGTCCGCCCATCACTCTCGGGATTGCTGGGTCCCGTTGTCCTGCCGCCACCATCAATATCTTGGTCTTACATCAGATCTGATGCCGACTGCCGAAGTCTCTAGACCCGGTGTGAGGTGACCCATAGGACCTGTCTTCGTTTTCCCCTTCTCCTAATCAAGCAAGCTTTGTTCATGCTTGCTTCTTCATTGCTCGATGTTTCGCCTTTGAGGTAGTACCGGCTACCCTCGAGTCCTCGGCCTCATCCTCGGCCTTCGCTTCTCCCTCTAACGAGCACACATGTACCACGTTGGTCGGTGCTTATCGACGATGCCCCTTCGGTCGAGCTCATGCTGACTCCATTCCTTCGACCCCTCATGCTTGTGCATCTTCGGTAACTCCGTCGAAGGAACCCGAACCGTGACCTTCTTGAAGCTCTTTGACCTCTTCATGCCATACGGCTACCACCACCCGGCAAACACTTTAGCCTCGTTGCCTCTCATACATCTCCTCATTGCTTCTCAATCCGAGCATCGTAGGCTTTAAAATTTTGCGGACCCCGTCCCCACTACAATGGTCAACTTCTTCGACCGCACTCTCAACGGCTTCCAAACCGTTTCTTGTCCACCCTTCTTTCGTGTATGTTCATCATCGCCTTTGACATTGCCTTCACCATGAAGCCTTCTTCATCCACCTCCATTCTCCCTTGCCGCCTTTCACGTCGGATTCACCAAAGATGTTGCGGTATTCCGCGGGTACGTGTAGGATCTTAGGTGGGACCACGGGGCTCTTGGACTAGGGAGACGAATGGTGGAGTCCTTAAGCTTTGTAGGCTTCGGTCCGGAATCGGCTTCCAACTCCAACGAATGTAGGGTTTGACAAAAAGACGGTTCACCGCGAATATGGACCCGACTCAAATATGTTACAAGGAAGATAGATATACACTAACATGAATATATATTACAAGAGTTTTACAACAAGACGGTTACATGCCCGAATCCGGTGGCTATTACAAACAATCGGCTAATACATCAAGATAAGAATGGGGACTGGTGAAGGCGAGTCAAGTGGGTCGACAGGACCGCGACGTCCATCGTTGGTCACGCACCGAAGACGATGGAGTGTTCCCGTGCCACTTCGCCCTCCCTTCTCAAACCGGCCACCATGAGAAACTCTCTCCATCGAGGAAAGGAAACCGAACCTTCAACTGCCGCCCCCGGAATGCCGAAGAGCCGCTGTTGTAGAAACCCCAAACCAAAACACTAACTCGACCAAGAAGAAGGTAAACCCAAAACCCCAAGCTTATGAAACCTAGATCACATAAAGAAACCCGAAACCCTAAATCCCCCTTAATGTCTCACAAGATGAAGAACGAGACGAAGTACTAAACCTCCACTCAAGAAGAAGGAATCAAACCCATAAGACAAAGAAGAAGAAAACCCTAAACGAAATAGGGTGAATGGACCAAAGTACAAACCCTAAGGGAATAAGAGAAAGATGAAGACCAAGAACTACCAAACCCTAAATCTAACGGTATACCCCCCTAACTCAAAATGGGCAACCCCTCAACAAGGGACCCCTCCCTCCTTTTATAGACCAAGGAGGGGAGAGCGTTACAATGTGGGACAAAACCGCCCCTTTATTCTATACATCGTCTCCTACTATACATGTGCACATGTTGCACACCACCGACTTGCCCTATTCCACCCCGGTTTCACACTGTAGCCGGAAATATTCCAAACAACGTATGATTCGGCCACCCCAAAATTTAAGGCCATATCAGTCACGAAGGGTTTCCGACAGGAATATGGCATCGACTTCGACGAGATCTTCTCACCAGTGGTGAAAATGAAGACCCTTCGATATCTGCTCGGCGTAGTGGCAACCAAACACTTGGAGCTGATTCAGCTAGATGTAAAAATGGCATTCTTCCATGGTGACTTGAGGAGGAAGTTTATCTAGAGCAACCGAAAGGCTTTGTGGTATCCGTCTATGAACATCTAGTTTGCCGACTCAGGAAGAGTCCTTACGGTCTGAAACAAGCATTGCGGCAGTGGTATAAAAAGTTTGACGACTTCATCCAATGGGTCGGCTTCTCAAAGAGCGATGAGCACTAGCACTGTATGCACCAACAAACGGCTCCTTGATGTACACGATGGTTGCGACATGGCCTGACATTGCTCACGTCATCGGAGTCATCAGCAGATTTATGCACAATCCTGGCCGATCGCATTGGAATGTAGTTAAGCATGTGTTTAGATACCTGGTGGGCACAAAAGACCATGGCATCCTATTCGGTTCGAATGATACTTCAGGCGTAGTCGGATACACCGACTCGAACTTTGACGGCTATGTGGACATTCGAAAATTGACAACCGGATATTGCTTCAAATTCAGCAATAGAGCGATCTCATGGAAATCAAAACTCCAGGAGTGCACTCCTACATTAACAACTGAGGCTGAATATGTAGCCACTTCGAACGCGACGAAAGAAGCTTTATGGCTCGGTCGACTAGCATCCGAATTCGAATCCGACTCGGCTCCAATTGTCTATAGTGACAATCAAGGCACTATCGCTCTATTGAAAAATCTGGTTCAGCACAATGCCTCGAAGCACATCGACTTGAGATATCACCTTGTTCAGGACTGCATCATTTCATGGAAAATCGGCCTTGAGAAGATACCTACAACCGATAATGTCGTAGATGCGATGAGCAAGTGTCTTTCGGCGGATCGATCCGGATCCCTTCGGCACCAGATGGGTGTAACGAATAATCGGTCCAATTGAGCCAGACATTCTGAACGATTTCGGACAATCATCATCAATAGTTCGAGAGTCAGCTTCAGCTTCTCGAACCTCGGCCAACTCGGCCTTCTGTTCTCAGACTCAACTGACCCTAACAGAAGTCGACTTGTTCAACAATGTTGTATAAATCTAAATTTCCGTTCCTTTATTATAGATTTCTTGTTGTACACACCCGTTATGGGGGAGTGTTGAATACGAGTATATAATGGCCGTATTGACATTGTCCATTGGACAAACTAGATTTAGGACAATTCTATAAATAAGTCAAAGGGCAGTTGCTTTAGCCCAGTTAGTATATAATGGGCTTTGTAACCTAGTTTGTATTAAGGTTGTTCATCTTGTATATTGTGTCGTTGACAGCTTGAGTAATATAGTTCATCTTGTGCCTACACTTTTTGTCTCTTCTTCTTGTATTCTTGTTGATCTTGTCTCTTGATTCAGTTGCCTCTTGTCATCAATCTACTTTGCATATACGTGTTAATGATCTTTTACTGGAAGCTTGCTGAGATTGTTCTACGTCACGACGGTCGCATTCCAACAGTACTCTCTGGCTCAAGTGTTGAGATCTTGTTGCCATGGCATCGAGAACCTTGCCTGGTAAGGATTATCTATAGCCGACATTAGCTTGCATGATACATTTATTCTTTCTTTATATCTATTGAATTGTGTTGATAACTCACTTACTTGTGATTGACAGGATAAAAACCAACACGATAGAGGACCGACTTTTCGGTTCGTAAACGCAATTGAGTACATAATAGTTGGTTATTTTGACGAAATAAAGAAGCAAAGGATCAAGGAGCACTCTAACAAGGTTGGAGGTTCAAATTTGCTAGTGTATCCAGCAATTACACGTAAATTGTGACATATCATCATGACAGAATGGGTACTTGTCAATCCATACCAAAAACCTCAACGACTTATGATGCGCTTGATTGAAATGTTTTCCAATGAAGGAGACTGGATTTTAGACTTGTTCTCTGGCACAAGTATTCTTCAAACCGGGTTGGTGTTGCTCAAGTAATCAAAACATTTTTTAAGGGTTGGCTAACTCAATCTTCCTGTCGCTTTGATTATAGGTACTACGTTTGCGTGCGCCTTAAAGCTCTTCCGAAATACTGTTGCATTGGAGAAGGACAAGGAACAAGTGATCTTTATGAATATGAGGATAAAGGCGTTGTGGGAATCCCCAAACCAAGATGAACAGGTCGGTGCAAAGCACATCGCTGATACCAAACGGTTTCGACCTACCTCTCATGAGCCTATGCCTCCCTTAGCTAGTGAACCTGGGGAGCTAATTGACCTTGATGATGAGCTTATAGAAGACCCTATGGTTGCTCGACTAACGGATGAATAAATTAATGCACATATATGTGACACGAGTTCTCAAAAGGAGGATGAGGATAATGACGTAGATAACTTGATTGCCATGTGAAACATTGTATTCGATATACTCTTTAATATGAAGATTTATTTATGTAATGTGTTTTAATATTATTTGTATACTTTTGGTTTAGAGTTTCCCAATTCTCTCTAATTTTGGATTTAAGTGCACATAATATCCAATCGAACCTTTGGATTTCAATGATATTAAACATATACGTTGACAATATCAAGGGTATTCATGGGTTTGTATGGGTGGGTGTTTGGTTCAATTTTGGAGAAAAATTGCTGATTGAGAGTGGTTGTCACAACTTTAATCACAAATATCCATTGTTTCATATCCTTGCTTTTTCATTAACATTATCCTAAGGTCCACAATCTTATAAGATTCGCCTAAGGATTGGATTTCATCGACCTTAATCACAAATATATAGTGTGATTCACTTCCAATCCTGGCATCTACACTCTCATAATGTACTTAAACCTACATACCAAATGCTATATAATAGACCATTATAGTGAAGTCAAACTCTTGAATCTAACTCACTTTTATAGTGTGGATACATGAACACGTCACCTTTTGACAAAAACCTTCCCAAATATAGAAGTTACTTTGTTTTGAAACTTTAACTTGTGTCAAATAAGTGTGCCATTGTGCTATTCTTGAATTTAACTACAATCGCATCTGCAGATCATCAACTTTAAAGTTGTATTGAAAACCACATGTTTTCCATTTTGAGACCTGTTACATATTAATAATTTTGCAAATTCTAATCAGGTAGTTGAACATGTGATACTGGTCTATCAAGTTTTTGTAGATAACGTAAATTTGCACATTTATAAAAGGAATCTACAAGTGGAATGTGCAATCCGTCCACTTGTGAATGTGAACATGTTATAACCTTAACCACTTAACCATTGACTTTTTATTCTTTTATTTTTGTCTTCATATTTACATGTATACATTATCTTTTATGGCTATTGTTTTTTTCTTCCCTTTCTACCCATGGACACACCACGTCACGACATTCACCCCCGACCAAACTCACACATCCTCTGGTATGTGCGAAGAATGGTGTGGTCATTTCCCTCAGTCCTTGAGTCCTGTTCATTGTCATTTTCATTCACTGCAAAGATCTTGAAGTCAGGTTTCTCTTGATCCTCTTGAATATTGTTGCCCTTTTTCTCGTTTTTGCACCTCTAGCTTTGTCCCATCTAGTTTAGCGAGGTGTTATGTCACAATTTCAATTGCCTCACAGACTTCCTTATCGAGGCTATTGTCATACAAGATCACTCGATCTCCTTCTTCAATCTGCCTCAATCACATTTAGTGCACCTTGTCAAAGCTCCCCTTGCACCTGACCCGAACAACTTGCAATTGGTCCATTGCTAACTCCAAGTCTTCCGGCCTACCTCACGAGATGTCTTATCCTCTTTGCAAGGTGTTTTTTGCTCATCTGATCACCAAACCACCTCTAATACTGTGTGGTTGGGGTAGGTGACTCATCAACGATGTTTGTTTTGCCTTGAACAAGATCAACAATATGAGTGCATACGTTTCTCTAATAATCCCAATGTGCTCTCTCAACTCCAACACTTGAACATAAACTTGGTGAACATTAAGAGTCATTAGCCATCTCTAATGACAAACAAGAACAAAGTTTATCAATTTTAGTGTTAAACCCCAAAACCATTTACATAATAATTTGATGTATCAATTTTTGTTTCTCTCTCCAATCAAGATTTTTCTTCTAAATGTGGAAAATCCTCATACAAGATAAATGGTTGCCGTAAGAAATACAATTCAATTTTGAGTAATGGAAGACCACACTTTGAAGGAGTGGATTATTAGGAAACAATCACTTTTAGCATCAACGTTTAGTACACTTACCAATAAGCATATGATGGTGCTATATGGCTTCAAATTTGGCTTATTTCAGTAATAAATCATGAATATCTTGGACTATGGTTGGACAATTCTTAAAAAGTGAACAACTTGTTGATCCAAATACGCCAATTATTCTCATGAAAAGTGACAAGCCAATAACCTTCTTTTGGGTCATGTATTTTAAAGAATTCAGTGATTCATGCAATAAGGGCTGAAGCATAATACATCACATTTATAACTACATCCTATAGTGGCTATGGTTAGGGTAGTACTTCTCAACTTTATGCAATATTTGCAAAGCATGGTAGTAGAGAATTTGATGTACTTTTTGTAGTTACAACTTACCCATTTGATGCAATGTAGAAATTGCCTTCAATAATATGAAGAATTGTTAATCTATCTAGAAGTGTACACGTGATGTGACTTAAAACTATTTGCATCAGACCTATTTGTTTTAAACCAAGATTATTGTCCCCTCATGAATAATCACTAATGGAGTGAACACTGGATATACATTCCTACAATTAGGACATGTGTAGTGAATGTGATACATTAATTCCAAAAGTGTGAGAAATATTGTTGTCATGATTTATGGTTATTCCCATGCATGCTCCTTAAACCATATCTAATTTTAATAACATTTCATAGACAAATAATAATGTGTGTGTGTGTGTTTTAGTACAGGTCACTATATGTCCTAGTAATCACCCTAGAGTATATTGACAAGAAATTCGTCCAATGATGATTGCATTAATTGGTTGTCAAAAATGGGATAATTATTGGTATAATATATTTCTATAAATTAGTGGCACCATTAATGACTACATATGTATATGATCTCTAGACAAACAAACAAGAATGTTATCAAGGACAATCAAAGGATTGTTAGTACAATATTTAGATTGTGATCAGAAGCCATTGTAAGTTTTTCCTCATTGGAATTGTCATCAATGTATATATTATATATACATACATATTGTGGTAAACTTAGAAGAAGAATTTAATCGAAGTTTGATATTCACAAAGTTATTATATATGATAAAGCATTTGAGACACTTGAAAATAAAGATATAGATTCAGTCATATACATAGCTCCAAAACTAATACTTACATATAGATAGATAGATAGATAGATAGATAGATAGATAGATAGGTAGGTAGGTAGGTAGGTAAACTAAAAGAATTTGTCATGCACAAACATACTAGCCCAATGAATGAACTAATAAATATTATCTATAGCCTACTTAGTTAGAGATTCATGAAGTTTGGGTCATGATACAAAGTAGGATAGTAAATATTTGAAGCACAAATATATGCAAATTCAGTGACTATCTAGTTAGTAACAAGGACAAATTTTCTTTTAGTTAAAGTATTATATTGTGTGGAATTATACATAGCACCATGGTGAAATGCTAGAAAAACAAATCATTAAGTTGAAGGAAAGAAACACAAACTATAGTTATAAATTGGAATTCGAGAGTTTTAACCACACTTTTGGCCCGAATATACACAACATGAAAATATCCAAATATATGTTTTGAATGACCTTTAAAATTTAATTATAAGATTTCACGAAAATCCACATAATAGCCTTACACATAACTATCTAACAAAGAATTGAATAAATGCATAACCATTGGAAAACCACATTAATAAAATCAATATTGAATTGATAAATTTTTGAAGGTTTAGGAAAGTGTCAACATTAGAAATGATTGTCAATCCTTCTACATATTGAAAACTTTGAAGTCTTAACTGTTCTTGAAGGCATTTGGGTCTACTAGTACTATTGGCTATCGCAAACAAAAACTCATCCTTTTGTGCTAATAAACTATTATTAATTGGTACATCAAGGATGAGAAAGTTTTGATGTAGTTACTAGTGATGTTACTTGACTGGCTTCACATAGACAACATTGAATGTTTTACTCGTTCAGATGATGAAATTGAATTGCGTTTTGGTATCTACTATCATTCTCATAGAATAGTAGACACCATTCTCAAAAGTAATTCAACATATATTTATCCCACACATTCTATCTTGCATGAAAGAGGTAAATCATTTGTTGTGGATATGTAATCCTTGATAGTTGAATCAACAATTAAACAATTCACCCGAGTTTTGAATTTCCTAGCGAAACTAGTTAGATTTAATGACCCATGATTCACTCGAGCCATATAGTACATGAAAGAGAGAAGACTGCATGATTATTATTAAGGCAATAGAAAGCTTTTTTATCATCTAGCTTGTGGTGTTCTAGAGCGCACAAAAATAGCCTATGCATCTCGTTACTCCAAATGGGTTTTTAATAGCTTAAACCTTTACGTGAAACAATTATGTACTTAAGAACCACTCAATTCTTATGTCCAAGTATATTGTGAAATTTTCTTGGTTCTTCTAGGTAGCTATGAAATAATAAAAGTTACCTGAATTTAATAAGGAAATAAAAGTACATGTGAAATGGTAGCAATGATATAATAAAAGTTATCTAAATTCAATCATTTGTATGATAAAGAAAAGCTATTAATCTTGTTAGGTATGATAATATGGAAATATATATTCTTTAGAGAAGCTAGGGATGCTCCTAGTATAGACCTAATTTATAAGGAGCGTTGTCCATTATATTCATGTTAGAGTCGGCATTGCCAAAGGCAATTGCATGAAACATTAACACATTTTTTGCACCATCTTGTTGAATTACTTTTGAGGGTTGCCATATTCTAAACCATGGAAGACAAGACGAATTTCGATGTAAAGTTGCCATATTGAGATTTTATAACGTTTGGGTATTTACCAAGAATACCCCTAACGAACTTTATACCAAGGTATTGAAAGTAGGGGGAGTATTCTAGGATGGAATTTAATGTAAACATGGTTTTATTCATAAGCATTCAAGACTTGGTCTAGTGCTACTAGAGAGATCTAGAGAAATAATATCCACGTGACAAAATGGCATGCATAGGAGGGTGGGGACACGTGCTAAAGGAAGGGGAAGCACGTACATGGTGTGCATGTAAAGGAGTTTGATGATTGAGAATAGAAAGACACAATGATGAGTAGGGGGAGTTAAAAGCACCTATATAAGTAAGTCAGTTAGATATTGTTGGGATAGAATGGAGTAGGGTTCCACAAAAGGAGTGCCTAGGTAGTTAGTTCAAATCTTTCATCAATCACAAATACTAGGTCCTTTTTTTTTTAACACATCAAACACCATGGGTCATCACTACTGTAGTTTCATGAACTTCTTAGCTCTCTTGGCCATGGTCACCCTCCTTGTATCCCCTTCGGTCGTGGTCGTCTTGGGCCGGAAGTCCCAGTCATCGTTATCTTCACGTTATTTGGAACGCGAGGATGAATCTTTGAAGACGCGAGAGGAGAGGCGCGGCGAACGTGGAGAAGAAGAGCACGAAGAGGATGAGCACGGCCGTCGGCCTCACCACCATGAGGAGCAACAAGAGCTCAATCTAGACTTGGGTGACCCCCATGATGTCCTCCGTACGGACGGGGGTGCCATGCGTATGTGGTCGCAGAACGTGGGTGCCATCCACAACATGGCCATCGGGGTCGGCGAGCTCGAGCTCCAAGAGAACGGGTTGCTCCTGCCGGTTTATACCGATGTCCCCAAGATTGGCTATGTCACACAAGGTTGGCTAATAAAAGGAGTTTTGATGTGTAATCTAGCATTCTAACCAACATTGTTTTCAGGATGTTTGCGTAGAAAAATATGAGAGTTTGATGTGTTAAGAGTTTAGCAATTCTTATGTTTCTCAAGATGTTTGTGTGAACTATATTATATAAGAGTTTGATTATGTGTAATCTTAATGTATAATGCAGTCTATGTTACATCTAAGGTTGCTAAAGAATTTTGATGTGTAATCTAGCAAGAATTTTTTGATGTGTAATCATCTAGGATCATCATTTAACATGTTTTCAAGATGTTTTGTCGAGCATTCTAACATCCAAAAACTTCTGTAATCTAGCATCCTAGAACATCCAAAAGATCTTTTGTCTGTGTAATCTATCAATTCTAACATGTCTTTATGCCCTAGGTTGTGGGTACATGGGTGCTGTGTTCCCTGGATTGAGAGGTTCGATCGCTGCTCAGCCTTACATTCGACAAGTGAAGAAAGGAGATGTGGTTGCCATCCCCGAGGGCACCATCTACTGGTGGTATAATGCTGGGAATGAGGTCCATCGTGTATTGTGTGCTACCGACACCAGTGTCGGTGTCCACCCCGGCCGTGCCCATGTAAGAAGAATATTCTTTTTGTCGCCTCTTTAATATAAGTATCTCTCAATTATGGTGCAAATTCACTGTAATTTGTTTGAAGAATTTTATCGCCTCATATTAAGTAATCTCTCAATGAAATTGCACGGTGCAAATTCGTTGTAAATTGTGTTTTATCTTATGTCTCTCATGTCAAAAATCTGTTGGTGGTGTTTCCATGTTTTGTCTCATGTCGAAAACTTTTGGTGTTTCCTGATTTGTCTCATGTCATAGTGTGTGTTTTTTTGTTTCCTATTTTGCCTAGCAATTCGCCCTAGTGGGCGGGCAGAAGCGACACTTCGGATCCTTGCTCCATGGGTTTAGCCATGAAGCCCTGGGCGCGGCATGGGGTGTGGACAAGGAGACCATAAGGTCCCTTCTGGAGAGCCAGAGCGAGGTTAGCATAATCCGTACGCAGCGCACTCTCCATTTCCCCCAATCTCGTGGAGAGGAGTCATTTGAGGAGACCACATATTCTAGGTCGCGGCGCGAGAGACATGGCCGCGACCTCGACAATAATGACGCAGGGATGATGATGAGAGGGAGACAAGCTGGAAGAATCAGTGGCCATCATCATGATATGGTTCCATACTTCCGCGAAATTCACTATGCTGCCTCTCGCAACCAGCCCGACTTCTTCGTCGAGAAGGGCGGCATCATCGACATGATAGATTTCCAGAAGTTCCCTGCCTTGCTCCATGTGGGCTTTAGCGTGGTCAGAATCTCGCTAGAGGAGGTAAAAAAAAAATCTAAAATCTTTTAAGCGAATCAGTCGCCTAGCTTTTGATTGATTTGGTACAATTTAGTATGATTAATCATTGGTACAATTTAGTATGATTAATCATCGGTCCAAAATCAAAATCTAAAATGTTATAGCAAATCAATCCCCTAGCTCGATTGATTTGCTACAAATTCGTATGATTCTCGGTCTAAATGATTTTACTCACATGTTCTTTTGGTTTTTCTTTGTAGAATGCCATGTTTGCTCCTTCCTACATCCCTAATGCGCACCAATTGATCTATGTGACACGTGGTAACGGCCGTATTCAAGTGTCTAGCGGTGATGGGCGGACAGTCTTCGATGAAGAGGTTCGTGAGGGCTCCTCCATTGTCATCCCGCAGTTCTTCCCCTCGGTCAAGATAGCTGGAAACGAAGGGCTTGAGTATATAGACCTTCTAACATCTCATAGGTAAAATTCTTCCAAGGTTTTTTTATTTTATGTCACTGATTTCCAACATTGATTTAATTTATCAGTGTCTCATAGATAAATTCTTCTTAAAAGTTTATTTGATTATTTGATTTGTACACCTTAATTTATCAGTGAAATACATAACAGCCTCATAGGATTACACAGGTATGGATTACACAGGTATAAATGCATAGGTAAGTTTATTTGATTGTGTCACTGATTTTTCCAATATTGCATTACATTTTACCAATGTTTGTACACCAGTTAAAAACATATACACTAAACCCTAAATGCATTACCGAATTTTGATTTAACCAATTTGATTGTGGGTTGATCGCTCACACCTTGTTCTATTCATCAGTGAACATGCATTACACCATTACCGAATTTTGATTTAACCAATTTGATTGTGGGTTGATCGCTCACACCTTGTTCTATTCATCAAACATGCATTACACCGATTTTCAGTTGATTACATTGGTTTATTCATGTTCTATTCATCAGTGAACATGCATTACGCCGATTTTTAAGTTGATTACACTTGTATCGGTTAATTCAATCGATAGAAATGTTTTATGTATTTTTAGGCCGACGATTTCATTCCTTGCGGGCCGAAACTCGGTGTATCATGGTATCCCACGACAAGTACTTGCCTCGGCATTCAATGTGGAACAGGGGACCTTGAAGCAGTTAGGGAGGGATGAAGAGGTAATCTTTCCTCCACCCAGTAAATCGACCAGAAGAGATACACGCCGAGAAGGAGAGCGAGAGAGAACAGAAGAAGAGCAGGAAAGACGACACCGTCGCCATCGTCACTCCGAGGATCATGATGATGATGAGGAGGAGGAAAGTTATTGGCTGGAGCAAACTCTTGCAAGCTTGTTATAGCTTCTTTGTTAGTTTTGGCTTCACCTAGGAAAACCCTAAAAAAAAAACCCTTAAATTATATCTTAAGAAAGTAAATAGAAATACTCCTCTATAAATAAAAGATCTTTATAAATGATCAGAGCAGAGAAAAAAAGCTATGATAAAAGCTAAAGCTATTTTGCCTTATATGATGATGTAAGTACTGTGAATAAATAAATGGGAGCTTTTTTCTTATTTTGTCACTTCTGTGTTTTTTGTGGAAATGGAAGCTTTTTGCTTATCACTTTTGTGCTTTTTGAGGACTCATCTTTATGTAAAGCCTCTTGAAATCTGGTTAGTTTGCTTGGTGATGCTATTTACGAAAGCATTTGATTCAGTATTTTAACATAATTTGCAAAAAAATAGACGTTTGGCGATGGATTTTTAATTTCAATATTTAGTATACTAGTCAAAAGCATATGTGGATTTGGAAGCTAAATCAGATTGTCCAAGATTATGGAATGGAATTGCTCAGAGAGGTTTTGTGCTTCTTGACTATTGTATTATATCGTTGGACATGTGACCAAAAGCAAGTTAAATCCATCTACATTGTTATTCTCCTCTTACTTCTATTATCTTCATAAGTTGAACTTGTTAGGGAAGATCCAACAACCTCAGTTGGCAATCAGGAATTTCCTTCACGTATGTTCTTACATTGCCAATTCTCTTATTTCCCTCTTATTTGACATTCTTCTATTATTTCCTGCTAATTCTCTTCTTTAATTTGATCTTGTCCACAATATTGGTTGAAGTAAAAAAAATTTAATGAAAATTACTACCCAAAGTGTGGCGCTCAGGCAGCATCATTGAGAAAGAATTGGATCCGCCATCATTTAGAATTTGATTTGAGCTACTTTTGGCAATAATTATTCAATTTAAGTTGTTACATGACTGATTCTCTTGCTGTGATTGAAATTTCATCTTTGATTGGGATTAAGGACCACACCTGATAATCAGTTTTGTATTTCCAAAACAATTCCACATGCTCGAGAAAAAGCATAATAATTTGACCAATCTTATTTGGTTAAACCATCTCAGAGACCTTCCCCACTTGCTTAACAATCATAGGTTAGAAAAAGTAGTGCTATGTCCAAAGAGTAACATATTTCAGCTATTACCTACAGGATAAACAAGTCAAATAAGAATTACTTGCACTTTATGAATTGATTTACACATAATAGGTTAATAAAGTCTGCATAAATGCCCATAACATTTAAGTATCATTGAATACAATCTTTCCTTAAACCTCGAAACCAGTCAACTGTTTACAGCTTAGGAGCAAGAAAAAACTATAGAGCTCAACTCCATTTCATCGCTACTTTTAGTCGATCGAAATGATTTCCCACTAGCTTCAAACTGTAGTAATAGTATTACACCGTTAAAGAAATCGCCAGAAAATAAAACTAAGCTGCTTCCCATGGCCATAAAAACCTCCCCCTCGGTGTCTATTTCTCCATTCATCTACGTACTCTATGATGGTTAGCATTCTCATACTGGCTGGCTATAAAGACGTGAGTAACATTACAACCTCCTCCCAAGCAACATCAGGAGCAGAGTCATCGTCAAGGCCAACCTGAATATACCATAGGTAAACAAAATCAAATATATTAAACAAACCTTATCTTACTCAGTCAAGACCTGTGAACTCATTTACTCTTATCAGAGACACATACATCTTTTCTTTTAAGGAAATGTCTCTCCTTAAAGCATTAGGGACCTCTATCTTCTGACGGCTTGAGGTTAGTTTCAGGACCCACTTTCCGAAGGCCGGTTTTATCATCCCTTTGTAAAGTGTCAGTGCCACCATCAATATTCAATCTCATTTTCTTTGGTGGATGATGGTCAATTCCTCCATCCGATCTTGCCAAACCTAAATCGCCTTCCAAACTTTCGGCTACAATCTTTCCAACACGACGTGATTGTGGATAAGCTTCAAATGCCCCATTTGTGGTAGAGAGAAGTAAACCTGATGACAAGGAAGTATGTGGAGGTGAACAGCTTTCGATCACTTGGCCTTGACCATGAGTGCCATTGAAGATTTGTAGATGATTTGCATTTGACTCAGGTGTCTCGTTACTGGGCTCCTGGGAGGATCCGGTTGGCTTCAATGTCTCGCTTAGCCTTTGCTGCTCCTCAATAATCTTTTGCAAATACTTTGCTTGTGCTTCAATCCGAAGTTGTAGCTGCCGTTGAACCTGTACATGCATCTTAAAGAAGTCAATCTTGACAGCAAATGGCTGTTTTTAATCCATTTTACGATCAAATAAATTGAGAAATTACTTGAGTTTTGTCAAAAAAAAGGTGAGCATTGGATGGCTAGTTTTCACACTTCCGAGTTTTGAAAACTTCAATGTACATTACTAGAACTACAGAATTAGAAACAAGATTCATGAAAACTATAAATTCAGGGAAAATGTTCAGCAACTCTGGGTTGTCCATGATTAGGTTTTCCGAAGTTTTTGCCCAAATTTTACAAGAACATTTAAGAATATAATAGTCCATATTCACCAAAAAAACATATAAGCTTAAGATGTAATGGAAAGTTAAAATATTAGCCTGATATTCTATATTTTTAAGTGGTTTACAAAGACTTCATTAATTTTTATCCTGAATGATTCAATGGCAAGGCATGTACCTCAAGCTGCTCATGTAAACGTTTTTGCACTTCCATCTGCATTCGCAAAGCCTCAGTGATTTGCATCCCACTGTGTGAAAAAAAACAAAAAAAGTTATATCTCAATGTGAAAGGAGATTGCTAATAAATAAAGTCATGAGTACAAAATAAATACATTATGATGTGAAAAAAACTATTTCATGAATACAAAAGTTTATGTTAAAAGAATAAACACTCACGGTGCAGCTTCAAGATTATTTAACATCTCCGTCGACCCTGATTTTTCTGATGTCTCACCTGCACCAAAAATATTACAAATACAAATCACACACAAAGCACTGATTGGGCTATTGAGGATCAACTTTGCCAACAGTGTTCGGTAACAAAGATACCAAACAAGTGAGGGGTAACTTTAGTAATTACTGCACAAGTGGGAGGGAAACTTTACTACAATGGAAGGGTATTCAGGTATTTTTGGTAAATAACACACAGTGGGTATTATGGTGCTTTGCCATAAATTCCTATGCAGTCTAATTTCCCTATTTTATATTATAATAAGTACATGCTTCCATACAAATAGCGTTACATAGCTTACCATCTTTGCCAGATTCTGGAATATACTTCGCAAGCCGGTATTTCTGAAAGTCAATAAAAAAGCACTAGGTTAAGACAACAGAAAAAATCTTTAGGGTCCATAAATTAATTAAAAATAAAGGAAACTAGTTTACGAGGATGTCCCTAGCTTTGAAAAACTCCCAAAAAACTACATCTCTCTCGACATTGTTTCTATCTGCTCTCTTTCTCTTCCATTACTTGGGCAGAGGAAATTGCAGAGAGAGAGAGAGAAATTGATATAGAAACATATTTTAAAATTTAGTGAAAAAGGTTGCATATTTTTATATTGTCCCATACAGAAACAAAAAGATCAGATTAGAGTAGCATAGAGAGCGAGGATGTGGTTACCTGTAGGTGACTCTTCACATGGTAAATTGTTAGGCCTTCAACAGCCATAGCTCGTAGAACACCCTTTGGTGTAGCTCCTGCCATTTGTTTGAGAAAAATGTAATTTTTTCCCATGTATGTATATGCTAAAATTGGTCAGCTTCACCAAATAGAAAATCATCATTCCTTTCAATTCATTAATTACCTTACATAAGCAATTCGCATAAATAGGATGCAGAAAGAAAGAGAGATATAGCATTTTTAATAGGCCAAAATGGCCTATGAGACTGTAGGAGAGATTGCATCTTTAAATGGAGACTCATCACCGCGTACAACAAACTAAAATAAATTACTAAATTCATGAAACTGCCTAAGGCACCAGATTTTCTTGTTAGCGAAGAGCTTAGCCTTCTGAGCATAGATGGACAGGAACTTCTAGAATTGCTTCTGAGCCTCATAGAATGACAGTGTATGACATCAATGTCCTCCATAATGAATTGCTTTGGGAGATCATGCTCCACCTCACATAATGATGCTATGCCCCCGATGCCAGCAATATCTTCTATGTGATAATCTTTGCATCCTGGGGCAACAAGCATGAGCCAAATGATATGTGTCCATATTATTAATGTTCCCAGGATATTGTCTATGGGATGGGTTGGGTTGAACTTGGGTTCTCTTGATTTTATAATTTGATGTTACGGTGTTAACCACCAAGAGAACAACGCAAGAGATGATATATTAGCATCCATACGGTGACAAACATGATCTCACCTATAGGACAAATTAATCATTACAACACAGTCCCCAGCCATTGGGGGTGGTGGGTTAAGAAAGTAACTGAAATGAAAAATTACAAACTAGGCTTGTATCCGAGTTTCACAGCTTAGATCTTCCACAAGTTGATTTCCTAGTTGAATAGACGTGCAAAAACATTTATTTCATCCTATTTATAAGAACTTTTTTAACTTGTAGATTTCCATATAGTCAAAAACCAACCTTCAATCACCTGAAGGCTGGTGGAATTCTGATAGATAAAACAACAATACGTGCAACATTTACAGAGTGATGCATTGCCCTTTGTTTGCAAAACATGACAATGCATTAACTATAGAATGAGAGAACCAAGTAATAAGCTAAGAAGATTGACATGGATCAAAATAAGATCATTAAACATACTCTATTTTCCTCCTAGTAGTAACGCTTTTCATACAAATCTGAAAAAAAAATTTGATTACCTCTTTGGTAAACGCAATGCTAATAATCTTAGTACACACAAGCCCTAAAAATGGAACCTTGGGCTTTGAGGTATATTTTATTTCGCAACCAGTGTATGCAACCCACTCTAGCTAAATTTCCTACTTAAACCCTAAAGTTACGAAAAAATCATAATTTTGTGCAGCGAAACACTGATTTTTAGCCTTTCAGCTCCTATATTTGCTTTCTCTCATCAGGAATAACCTCCTGACTCATTGTTTGAGTCAATTTTATGATGTAAACTGTACAGTCAGACTTGATGTAACACAAATATGTAATTGTACACTAGTTGCAACCATCAGAGTGATTCACCAACTACTGTGAAAAAACCTAGTATTTTTTCCAGGTATTGGAGATAATCACAAATGCATATATCACGGATGTAACATAGTCTTTAACCAGCAAAAAGGTTTGATATATTTCTTCATACATAAGCATATTTTGGGATAATCACATATCTTTCAGGAATGTGATAATATCAACGGATGCAAGACCATGCAAACACAAATATCAAGCACCAATAACATGGAGGTAGATATTCGTCATGTGTGTACACAAAATCCAATGCAAAAAGTATTAAGAGTCTTGGCAAAAATAAATTAGAGGTTATATTTTAAGGATTTTAAAAAGAAAGTAGGCAAAGCTTTCTATAAAGCTAGATATTGTGAATGTTAGCGCAATTTTCTATGCTTTTCGGGAGTCATATCAAATCACCAAAATACTATTTTTCATTTGGTAGAAAGCAGACAAAGCTTAATATAAAGGGAAAAGTACCAGGATACCCCTAGAAGTTCATCTATTTACCAGAATGCCCCTGGAAGTTCCAAATTTACCAAACCACCCCTATGTCCAAAATAATACACTTTATAAAGTAATTATACACTCAAATCTACAAGCCCTATTTACCAAAATACCCTTCAAACACAAATTTCTTTACTTAAGCGATTCTTTGGGTCCTTTGTACCTAACAGTGTAGTCTTTCTTTTCTTTCTTGTTCATTGGGTTGATCAATCGTCTTCATCATCAGGATCCATAGAAGGTCAGTACTCTCTCTCTCTCTCTCTCTCTCTCTCTCTCTCTCTCTCTCTCTCTCTCTCTCTCTCTCTCAATGTTTATCCTTCAAAGATTTCTTTTTCTTTTTCTTCTTCTTCTTCTCTCTGACTCTCTCTCATTTCAATGGTTGATGTCTCTCATAGAATGGCTTTGGTAGAGGGAAGGCAGTTTGACTCTTTGAAGGACCCAAAGAATCGCTTATTAAAGAAATTTTTGTTTGAAGGGTATTCTGGTAAATAGGGCTTGTAGATTTGAGTGTATAATTACTTTATAAAGTGTATTTTTTTGGACATAGGGGTAGTTTGGTAAATTTGGAACTTCCAGGGGCATTCTGGTAAATAGACAAACTTCCAGGGGTATCCTGGTACTTTTCCCTAATATAAATCTAAATATTGTGAATATTACCCCAATTTGGTAAATCCATGAGGCTCCTTATTTTCTTATTTTCTATGAAGCAAGTAGAAATGGTTATTGAAAGTGTATATAGATATAGATACAAAAGGAAAGGGAAAACTTACTGTCTGGTCCCCCAAGCTGAGTGACAGCCTCGACAAAGCGGTCATGAAGCTCTGAGGTCCATCGTAATCTTTGCTTCGTAGATGCGGCTGCCACGCGAGTTGCAATATCCCCCCCATCATTACTCATACCCACCATACTGGATCCTGGAAGATAGTGTTGATCTGCCACTCCAGGTGGACCCCTGTGAGGAACTAAACTTGTTGTAGAGAATTTCTTTGCTTGATACATTTTCTTTTCTCCTTCCAATAAGAAAATGGAGGGGCCTGACCAAAAAATAGAGTTTTTTTTACATCTCAATTAAAAATAATTCTCACTTTTGCAACCAAATGAGATCCATGAGAAAGCTAGTTTAAAATCCATAACAACCCTCTTGTTTAGAGAAGACAAAAATTCCATTATTGTGGGAGTTCTTTCCTCTCTCCTTTCTATAAGATGGTGGAGGTTACTGGTCAAAAAGAGAGTTTTTGACATTTTAATTAAGAAAACTTAATTAAATATTTTCACGCAAATGAGATCCTTGTTTGGTGTCAACAAGAACCAGCCACCCTCTCATTTGTAATTAATACACAGAGCGTGTTGCAGGTAATGCAGTCAATGGTCTACCCATTAGAGTTAACAGCCTGATGTATTGTAGGAACATTAAAAAGAGTTCTAGGGTTAGTGCTCGACTTACCCAACCCTCTGCTATTATGATATAAACCTCTGTCCTTCCCATTGTTTTCAGGTTGGTGAACAGTCTATGCATTTGATATTTTCCTCACAACAGTCTCAATTTAAAAAACAGACCTCACTTTTACAAGCAAATGAGATCCTAGAAAACCTCATTTAAAATCAATAAGAACCCTCTTTTGTAGAGAAGACAAAATTTCCGTTATTCAGGTAGGGATCCGTAAGAGGGTGGAGAATAGTGGCCAAGAAAAGATTTTTAATTCGGGCATCTCATGTCATTTAGGCCAAGAGCACCCTAAATTTTGATCTAAAATATTGAGATCTAACTCAATGATGAAAAATATAAATGCAGAAGAACCCATAACTAGTACCATTATAAATGCATTTAAAACTTTAAAATACGATTATAATTAATTTTCTAAGCTGCAAGTAAAAGTAAGTGTAATATAAGCATCTAAGCTCGTACTTCCTCTACCAGAAATTGAGATGATAAGGATCCTGAATTTACAGACCAGACAGATCTGTTGCATGAAGAAAGCTTACAATATGTCTTTATTCGCTATGTTTATGCTACAACTAATTGAGATCTGAGAGATGCTAAAAATGTATGAGATCCATAAGTGTGTTCATAAAAGGTAAAGCTTTTGCATGATTAAAAAGAGGTAGAATATGCCACCGTTTAATCTCTAAGTAATTGAGATCTAAGTAAGAGAAGACAAAGATGCATCGAACTCAGAATAGTTTCCTTTAAATTTGGGTTCTTCAAAAGCAGAGATTCACATGAAAAAACCCTATAGATTATAAAAGAATAAAAAATGCATAAAACCCATCATTTCTCCTTAAAAAGGTTTCCTGAAAGACAGGTCTTTGACATGAAAAAATCCCTAAATTATGTCTACCTTGAACATAAGACAGAGAAAAAAAATTGCATAATAACCTAGAATTTTCTTCTTTCTTGCAAAATAGAGCTTTTACATGGAAATCCCATATAGAAAATTTGCATTAGAAGCCAGAATTTGTCTTCAAAATGAACCCCTGAAATACAAATACTTGGACAAAAAGAATCCTAAATTATGCATCCAATCAAACTGTTATTGAGCTCTAGAACATTTCATAAAAGTATGCAAATATACCCTAAAAAATGCTTCTAAATGATGAAAGAACTTATACATAAGCTATAACTCAACTTTGTAAGAGAGCCCAGAATGAAATCCTAAAATATACCTCCGAAATGCAGAATAACCCATAACTTAATATGCCTCAGAAATGTAAAAGAAACCAAACTTCCTTTTCACCATGGGTTCCTAAAGACTAGAGGATTTATATGTGTTCTCTCCATAGCCATACATCTAATGAAGCTGTTTAAGCTGCTAGTAATTGCAACGAGAAATAAATCCATAAGAACCCACAATTTATACTTTAAATGTGTTCCTGAGAAAAAAGAATGTACATGATAAAAATATCCCTATAATATGCATCTAATCAATGGAGATCCTTAAGAGGATTTTAAAAAATATACATACGAACCCATCATTTCTCCTTTAATTGTGTTCATGAAAAGCAGGCATGGAAAAAAAGCATAAATATGCATCTAATCGAGCTGTTTAATACATTACATCATAATTCCTCCATTAAATTGGCTCCTCAAAGACAGAGTTTTGAGAAGAAGAAAATCCTAAAACAAACCTCCGATTAATTGGACTGAGACAGCATAAAACCCCACAAACAATTAAACAAGATAACGCTACATAAATCTTGGGCCTCAAAGAAAATAGAAGTAAACATCTATACGCATATAAATTGCAAAAAAAAGAGAAAAAAAAAAACAAATCTTACCTGACTCCAAGAGCAGATCAGCAGAGATTCCAAAGAAGGCAGTAAAAGAAAAAAAACAGAGCAGAGAAAATTGGACAGCTCAGAGGAAGAAATGTCAAAAAGGGTAATTAGTGGAAGAAGAGGGTTTCAATAGTAGGGAGAAGGGGAGAAGAAAGCGTGTAGACAGGATTGAATGAAGAAGATGTCCAAATCCACAGGCACAGTCATTGAGTGAGGAATTGAGTGACAGAGGAAGAGGCAGAGAGGGTATGGGAGTGGGTAGTGTCTGATCTTCTTCTTCTTCTTTGCTTTTTCCTTGGTGATTCTACTTGTTGTTTGGTATGTAATGAATGGAGAAAGAGAGGTCTTACTCCATCTTTTGAGAAGAAGAAGAAGAAGAAGAAGAAGAAGAATGAGAGAAGAGATCAAAAGAAGTCTTCTTCTATCCTTTTTTTTCCTTTTGCTTGAAAGGAGTCAAAAAAATCAACAAAAACACAAAATGATCCCTTCCACACACACACACACTTAGCCTCCACAAAAGAAGAAGAAGAATCCTCTGCCTCTGCCTCTGCCTCTGCCTTACCCTCTCTCGGATCGGAATATATTATATTTGCCCGGAATCTTATCATATGTCCGCCTATCCTCAAATCACGATTACCTCTGAACCCCCCCCCCCCCACCCCCCTCGAGCTTTCCTTCGTGCTTTTTCGCTCTGTCCGTCCGAACAATCTCCAGGGAATTTTCTCTAGTGATTGTTCTCCACGGATGCTATTAGCCCAAGACCGACAACCCGGTCGGTTCGGTCGGAACAAGGAGGCTGGGGCTGGCCACCTCAACCACGAAGAGGACGTTTGAAATCAAAACAGTTGGGCCGCTTTCAATTCGGACCTGACTTTTGATCTGGTCGTTTCGATTTCACATTCCGGCAACCCCCTTGGGATTTGCATCTTTGAGAGGTCACGAGGACGCCTGCACCTTGGGGGTTCGATGGTGGCTCCGATGTTGGAAACCACTCTTCCAACTATTTGAGAATTCTACTTTGTAAATGAAATAGCGATTAACCATATTGTCATTATTTCCATCATGCGTTTTTGAAACATGTAATGATGACCAACTAGGTACATAATGATGTTTATTCATCTCTTGGATCAAATTGAATATGCATGAATATGAAGGTTGGTATGTTCCCACTTATGGACACTATAGAGTTATGTAATGATAATTCGTGTCTCTCTCTTGAAGATGAATTCAACGCAATTCCGATTATACATATGAGTCATGACATTAGGTTCAACATTGTGGAAAAGTTTGTGGATGAGCATGCATGCATGATGTAATGTGCGATCTTACGGAAAATGGAGTTTGGTTTTAGCTCTTCTTAAAATCATGTTAAATCATGAGCCATGTTTGGAAATGGTTGTCTAGTCATAAAAGTGTGCTCATGACAACTTTAGTCATATTAATTTTGAGAAGTCTAAGTGGATTGAGCTTTATGATCCTCTTAAGATCTTGCACGAGAAGGTCTCCCAACTACATAAATTGTGGTCCTCTCTAATATGTGGTCAAGGGCCATTACCTTGAGGTATGATAAGAATCCTATAGTGTATGTGGTTATGATGCCCATGATTCAACATCAATGTGATCTCGCCCTTTAATATGTTGATAATAAAACATTAACTAGCAATATCCAAGGATCAATATAGAAATATAATCCACTATTTTGATTCGTGGAGGGATCGATCCAAGGGTATCACTAAAATCCAAGAGCTTTAATGAGACATACCATCACTATGGATGCGTTCATATGAAACAAATTTGTTTTAGGAATAAATTGATTATATTCACATTCACCATTACGATAAATTGTTTTGCGATAATTTTGGACCATTTTTGCAAGAAATCATGAAGCCAATTATTTTTTAGAGACAAGTTAGAAGCAAACTATCAATTACATTCACGTGACAAACAATCAAATGGTCTTTCTATAGGCATAGTAGATCGCTAGTTAGATATGCATAATAGGCAACACATGATCTTGTATGCATCACACCACTTTTAAATGGGCTATAAACATATGATGTATCCCACTTTAAATATTAAGCTTTTGGCTACTAAATCAACTTCTGATCTTTTTGTACTCATATTTGATAAACATGATTCAAGTTGGTTTGTTGGCATTTGACCGGTGATCACCTCTTGTACAAGATATATGAATGAAGGATTATGCATTTTGTTTATATATAGGCAAATCTTATTGGGGAAATCTCATGAAGCACTTCTAGCATGTGGATTTAGAGATATCTTAAACTTGGAAAAACTTCATGGATTAGACTTTTTCAATTACCATAAGCAAGGATCGAGCTCATGGTTTTTCAAGTTTTAAATACTATGCTACATACGATGTCAACAATCTTTTGTAATATAATGAACAAACTATGTGGCTATAGATTGTTCGTAATATGAAACAAGATAGTGACATTCTATGTAATATAACTTATTTCTTAGAGATAATTCCCACAAGCATCATGGAAATGCTAGTGCTATGAAATTCATGCTCAAACAACAGTTGATGTTTCGATATATCTGGGAACCCTATTAGGTCGACAAACTTTCAATTTTAGATACACCTCCCAATGTTCTTATAACATTCTCTCGGCACTCATACCTTGTATACGTCAACTTTATCCACTACATGAAGTCGTTATTTTTTAGGTATGTACTTGGAAGTTGGTACTGGCTTAGCCTTGAGTACCAAATTTTAAGTATAATTTTAATATATTTAAGGGTAAGATAAATGGGAAATTGATTAGCCTAGGACTTAATGCAACACATAAGCATGTTTTAAAACACGTGGTAGTTTTGTATTCTTGTTAAGGATGAGTGTTGATGGTGTGGAGGTTAGAAGCATATTCTTGAGGGTCAAGGACGGATCTTTTATTTGATCGAGTTTCCTTTCCTATCTTATGATTCTACACTACAAGGACCTTATGAATGGGGGTTGTCCTACATGTCTATTAGTGTAAATCCGCGAGATGGTTGATGTAGTGAAAGTGATGCAATTAATTTATTTTTGGATAAGGATGATGGTAGATGGTGTGTGGGTAAGAAGCATATTATCTATCGTCAGAGGAGTGGAGTTTTACTTGTTTTGGTTGTGCAAGTGATTGGTGGATTCGGCAAGATGGTTGATGTGGACTTAATGAAGCATATTTTCTGTTTTTGCTAAAGATGAGTGATGATAGTGTTGGGGCCAAGTCATATTCTCACGAGGAGATGAGGGTACTAGACTCATTTTGTTTTAGTAGGTACAAGATTTTGGAGGTAATTGGCAGGATGGTTGATGTGGAAAATGAAGCATACTTTTTGATCTTTTGATAAGGATGAGTGTTCAAATAGTGTGGAGGTTAGACGCATCTTCTTGAGGGTCGAGGAGGTGAAGATGAAGGAGATGGTTGGATTTGTATGTATGATTTGACGTGAGGGATAGTTGTAGGCTAACCAACGCAGCCCACCACATTCTACGTCAACATGGTTCATCATATCTCATGTGGCAATACAGGAGCTGCAAGTTGGAGAATAGGTGAAAGGAAAAGAAGGATAATTGTTATCATTATGGAGCCGGAGGGGATAGGACTACATTCGAACAGATGACGACATAAGAGGAAGTGGTGTGGACTAACCATTATGGCCCACTACGTTCTACGTTCTACGTTCACTGCATATAGGATGTCTCATGTCATTATTTTTCCTCTTTTTCTTTGTGGGTTTCATAGGTCATCATGGCTAGAGCTCTTATAATGTTTTCATTCCAATCATTTCGCCATGTATGCAGAATTTCTACTAATGATAATGAAGAATAATTTTTCGGGAAAAAAAGAAGAAAAAAAAAGACATACATGTGGTAGTTTAAGAGCTTGAGGAGTTCATGCATATGAAGACAACATTGCTAGGACCCCATTTCTCCACAAGATCTTAGAGAAATAGTTGAAACTCTACATATAGAAAATATATCGTGTACTTTGGATCCATAATCTAGTTGACTCCTAATAGGTTTAATGCAAGGCGATATTCAATGATATGGGATGCCATAAGGGTTTCTTATTCATGTCAGTTTGATGTTAAAGGGTAGTTGGATTGGAAAAACACCCATAATTTGTTATTTTCTTTCATTTTTATAATTAATAATCATCAACATATGATTATAATAACATTTAATGCATACATGAGAAATTGTTGTTTGGTCCTCCTTGCATAACACTTATACTATAGATCTTTCATGACGGGGAGTTGCAACTGTTAACCGGCAACGGTTTGGTTTCAGCTTAACCAATTTGGCATTATCCAAACCATACTAGTTTGGGATTTTTCAAACTTGAACCAAACCGATCCCTTAACCAATTTGACCAAATTGGTTAAAGCCTAAACCAGTTTGGTCAAACTGATTAAGCCTTAACTAGTTTGGAAACCAATTTGGCATTATCCAAACCAAATCAGTTTGGCAATTTTCAAACTTGAACCAAACCGATCCCTAAACTAGTTAAGGCTTAACCAATTTGACCAAACTAGTTAAAGCCTAAACCAGTTTGGTCAAACTAATTAAGCCTTAACTAGTTTGGAAACCAATTTGGCCCAAACCAACTCAGTTCGACTTGACCCTTGGTAAACCAAGCTCAAATTGATTAATGAAGCTCGAGTCTGAACCTAGCTGAATGGAAGCGCCAAACAGTTTTAAAACGGTTTAACATTGGCTCCTAATCGCAACATGTCAAATTGAACATGTGAGTTCTTCGTGAATGTAATAAGTAACATTGTTGATTTCTTGGTGATAGTGAGCATGTTTATAATTCACTTGTCTCAATTTCCTATGTAGAAGGTACTAATTGGAAAAACTACACCTACATTAACTACTTCAATTGTAGTTTTGTAAGTTATATTCTTCTTAGAATGTAGCATAGGAGTTTCTAACAAGCACCTATAGAAAACCTTAGATGCATGTGTCAGATCCAACTATGCATTCAAATTAGGTTATTTGTAAGTTAGTAGACTAGGAGTGTAGGCCTCCAATGGTCTACCGGTTCGCACATGGGTCTAGCTCTCCAATCCAAACACCTAGATCTGGCTCTTGGCTTATTCAGTCGATCCGGATCATGTTGAGCTTGTTCGCTCAACATACTCAAAAGGTGATGTCAAAGTGATTCATGGTGCTATAGTGTTTTCAAAAGCTAGTTTGTCCATAAGCTCTCTTACCAAAAAAATTTCCAACAAGTGCAATTACCTTTGATTCCATTATCTATCCAAATAGTTTTGTCACTAGTTGGTTTGATGATCATTTACATCACCACCTTTATGTAGAGGCTTGATCCAATTTGTAGAACAATCATATGACATGTCATGTTGTAATCAAAGTTCCTATATTCACATATGTCTAATCTAATGGACGTATACGAATGTTTTTGTATACGTTCGTGCATAATACATGATATTCGTTTTCCTTTTATTTTTAAAGGAATGAGTTACATACTTACAATAGTCTATTGAGAAACTAAGAAGGAGACCGCGCAAATGAAAAAATGAACAAGGGGCACAACCTCCATGGTGGCCCTCCATCCTCGCACTCCCATTCGCACTCACCCTCAACCTCACGCCCTAATCCTTAGGGCACACGAACTCATCGTCATCCCTAGGAAGAGATTCAAGTCGTACGGAAGTGACTTTGGATATGATTAATAAAGAAGAAGATTCAGATGACATGCTTTTGCTATTGCAAAGGCAACATGCAACTATGGTTAATGAGGATTTTGAAGATCATGATGATGATGGGCAAGATGTTGACATTGACAATGCAACTCAAGAATTGGGAGATGAGATTAGCTTTCATGTTGGCAATGGGCAAGATGTTGACATTGACATATTAGTATGAATTTAGAGCTACTTTCTAGGTTAATGTTCATGTTTGGATGAATTTTAGTTCATGTTTGGAACTTTGGATGCTACTTTCTTCATTTTCAATGAATTTATGGTCTAATTGACCTTTGTCTATAAAAATGTTGTTTATTTTTTATTTTTCATATTTAAAATAATAATAATAAATATAAATATAAATATAAACAAATGGATTTCAATCATACTTGGAGCCATTTCACATATGAGTATGATACACATATTCACGTATGTGTATGGCACGAATGGGAAGTATGGCTAGAACTATGGTTGTAATGCATGATTAAACATATCACTTATCCATACATGTGCTTCCTTTACTGTCCATTTGGGCATTTCGGCCATTATACATTGAGAGCATAGTTCTAGCCATATGTCTCAAATGTGTCATACTCATACGTGAAATGGCTCCAAGTATGATTGGAATCCATTCATCTATATTTTTATTTATTTTTATTTTTATTACTCTAAATGTTTTTTCAAAATATGAGAAATAAAAAATAATCAAGATTTTTATAGACAAAAATCAAGACCATAAATTCATTGAAAACTAACAAAATAGCATCCAAAAGTTCTAAACATGAACCAAAATTTATCCAAACTTCAAACTTCAAACATGAACATTAACCTAGAAAGTAGCTCTAAATTCATAGTACTAATAGTTAATCTCATCTCTCTACTCTTGAGGTGCATTGTCAATGTTAACATCTTGCCCATTATCATCTTCTTCTTCAAAATCCTCATTAACCATAGTTGCATGTTGTCTTTGCAGAAATCGGGATTCAAGAATTAGAAATTAGCTCCCTGTTCGTTTCGTCCTTCACAAAAATCTAATTTTCACGATTTTCTCCTCACAGAAATCAGATTTTCACTCAGAGCTCTCGACTCTCAATTACAACTCACGAACACTCAGAGCTCTCGATTCTCAATGCACTTGATTCTCAGTTCAGATTCACAATCACTCAGAGCTCTCGACTCTCAGACTCTCAGAGACTCAGACTCGTCACTCCTCACAACGTGACGACGCATCAGAACATATCCCACTCCCCATGTAGCGGTGGCACCATGACTCACAAAAATTACCACATTTCAAAAGAGTAGTATCATCATCTTAACCTTGGCCATTGGCCCTCACTTGTCAAGTTCACATTCGTGTTCTCATAAATAGAAGAACTATTAGGATACCTCAAGATATTTTTGTTTCCTATGTGCAATAATCAAGCCTCATGATTTCCCAATTAGTGACTATGCACAACCCTACTTAGTGTTAGGCCGACTTCATGTTAGATTAATAAGATGCTCAAAATCCAAAGATTGATTTTAAGTAGCAATGTATGGTGTTGTCAAGTGACTTGCAACATGTGGATACACTAGGACCTTATAAGGATTGTAATTCAATGTGTATGATTAACATCATCAAGAGTTCTCATACTTCAAACTCTTGCATGCACCTATGATTTGGATAGATTTTTGGACTCAAGGAATATTATCAACTTAGATGGAATACTTAGATAGAGGCTAACATGTGCATAAACCTAAGGACCAATTCTAAAGTTTACTTTTAAGGGTTTCAGGGTACCTAAGGCCATGAATCAAAGTGAGTAATTAGTGATATAATACCATAACATGCCATTTTCTAGCCTTATTAACCTATAATTAGTTAATTAGTTAATTAGTTAATGCATTGATCATGAGCCTAGTTCTTGACTATGAAATATTGGGGTTTGAACTAAAAGTTGATTAATGGAACCTAACAGACTAGTGTGTCCATCTTAAGAAGTAAATGTCCACATGAATGGTCATGCTTAAGGAAGAAGGTTCTCTATTGTTTCACATGAATAGTGTAAAAGGGTGCTTTACCATAACCACCAATCTCTCTCTCTCTCTCTCTCTCTCTCTCTCTCTCTCTCTCCCCCCCAATCGTTTTCTACATTTTATAGCTCATTGGAAAGCTCTTTCAGAGAGCTTTCTAAGGAATGTTCACTTACTAAATTCCGTTACTGTTGCGAGAAGTTATGAGCATTTTCATCCATAGTCATCTTTGCCCCACGGTTCCTCAAACACAAGGTAGATTTTGAATCCCTAAATCGAGTGAAAGGTAGTAGGTACATTCTCTCTCCCTCTTCCCGTAGGGTTTGTCCCTACAATGGCAAACACTCGTAAAGCCGCCACAAAGTTCAGGGGTATGATTGATAATGAGCCGAGATCACCAACAAATCTTGATTCCAATGCAATGGACAAAATGCTTATGAGTCACTTGATTTCTCTTCAAGAAACTATAAACAAGCAAGGTGAAGAGATTGGGACGTTACGACATTAATGGAAGAGAATGCTAAGCACCAAATTGTTGTCATTGAGAATGAAAGTCTTAAGCTAGTGGTTGCAAAACTTGAAGAAGAGATTCAAGAATGTAAAAGAGCTTCTTTCGAAACAAATGAGCGCCTTAACAAGATTGAGTTGAAGGACACATTAAAAGAAGAAAATTTGGACACGATAAGGCGGGATGTAAGTGAGATGAAAAATGTATGTACAACGAAGTCATGGGTTGATGTATGTGGTGGGGATGTGGTATCAAACTCATCTAATATGCATGTTATGCATCAAGAGAAAAATATAGAAAGCATAGATGTCCAAGAATTGAAAGAACGTGAATGATGATCAAAGAACATTGTCATCCGTGGGATTAAAGAGGAGAGTATGGAAACACCTGCATCCATCGTAAAGGTCCTTGGTGATTTTTTTAGAATGCATTATGGGATGTCGAATGTGAATGTATATGGGGCACAACAAGTTGGGAAACATGGTGTTACTCGCTCCGTAGAAAGGCCTATTGCATGCACAATGACAGATGATACAAAGCGGCGTATCATACTCGAAAATAGTTGGGTATACCTCAAAGGTATGCAATTCTTTGTGAGTGAAGATCGTACTATCTCACAACAAAATGTTTGTCGTAAAGCATATGAAGAAAGATTATAAAATAAGGTTAAGGATGTGCCTAAAGATGGAAATGCAGGCAAATAGGGACACATGAACTATGAGACTAACCCACGCCTTTTACAACTAGTTATGCTTTTGGAATTGCAATGGATAGCCATGGAATGCATGATTTGGCATAGAGGAGTTAACCGATGACTCGGATATCACAGTTCTTATTGAAACATGGGAGCACGATACTCAAAGGATTCAAGGTTTAGGAAACTATAATGTACACTCTTTGATATGGGAGAAAAATCGAAGAGGACAAGGAGGAGTGGCATGTTTGATTAAGAAGGAAATAGAGAAATATGTGCCAATCATAAAAAATGATGAACATAAATGCTACATATGGCTTAAAATAGAAACACCTAATGATTTGCCCACTTTTGTAGTTGGATGTTACAATCCACATCAAGATTCTAACTTTTATGCTTGTTTGGATAAAGATCAACCTTTTGTCAATCTAGAAGATGATGTTGCTTATTTCAAATCCAAAGGGGAAGTTATTGTCCTTGGTGACATGAATGCTCGTACAAGAAGTTTCCAACTTGATTCACAAGAATCTTTCATGCCACATATCTCAAGGATGCAATAGGATATGCAACTGTATAGCCGCTCTTCTAGTGATGAAAAAGATCTAGACCAATTTGGGAAGTTGCTCCTACAAATGTGCAATAGTAGCGGATTGCTTATTGCAAATGGTATTTCCTAATGGTCCAACACTAATGGTTTTACATGTAGAAAACACAAGGAAATAGTGTGATTGACTATGTACTACTTTCTGAAGGTATTTTGGATCATATATGTTGAGAATCAAGCTCAACTTGGTCTTGACAAGAACTACTCGCTCCTTATGCGCAATGCTCGGCCACAACTGAGCTTAAAATCATACACAGAAAACGGGAATGAATGCACGACACAAGAGAAGAGACGAGTAAGCAGGATGTTTATGTGGAAAACCCAAACTAAGGGAAAAAACCACGGCAGCCCACAGGCTGCAAACTATCACTATGCTAGAATGTACAACAGTGAGTTCACGGAGGCAACGACCTCGTGCTCACGATCCTCGCCACAGGTGGCGGTTACAACAGAGGCAACGACCTCTTTCTCTCTCTCTCTCTGTACACAGTTCCGCACTCTCTCTCTCTCCTTGCACCAACAAGAATAACAACAACAACTAAAAGTTTGCCCTAAGTCATATTTATACTAATATGACTTTTCGGCTATTTACAAATATAGCCATGATGGACTCTCATAAACATATTTACTAATATATCTCTTCATCCGGTGAGCACTCCTCACCGGGTCTGCACCATCCAGCTCTCCGTAGCCGGGTACTCCTCATCCGGTCCTCACCGGGTCTGCACCATCCGGCTCTCCGTAGCCGGGTACTCCTCATCCGGTCCTCACCGGGTCTGCACCATCTGGCTCTCTGTAGTCGGGTACTCTTCATCCGGTTCTCACCGGGTCTGCACCATCCGGCTCTCCGTAGCCGGGTACTCCTCATACGGTTCTTCTCCCTTCCCATCCGGAGGGACCTGTCTCCCAACAGGTCTAGTGTGTGAACTCACCTTGAGAGTGAAGAGACACTCCAACGGTCAAGAGTCACCATTATGTCACCACTTTGTATTCTAGCATTTAGTATGAGTCATAGAATCATATTCTATGACACATAACTTATGAGCTTTCACATTCCTCATGCTCCATGAGGCTTGTAGTTAATGAAGAGAGAGGGTGACTACATAAAGCACCCTCCTCCCACCTTATAACATGTTGAGTCTTTCTCCTTTGTTAATACACTTTTAACCTTGCGTATACTCTCTCTCTCTCTCTCTCTCTCTCTCTATCACACACACACACACAGTTCACACCTATTCCGCTTCACAAGAATCCATCTCTTGATTCTTTACAATATACATAAATTCTCACTTGGTGAATGGACACCGGAATCCGATCATAGGCCTTTATGTATTGATCTCAAATGTATGCATAGGTTTGATTGTGAGAAGGCTATTGAAGATAATAAACAACCGCACTTGAGCATGAACCTTAAGCGAGCGCCTATGTATTACAAGATGGTTGAGGATATGTTACAAAGGACAAAGATACAACATGGTGCCACACTAGAATGCAAATGGGAAGCTTTCAAGAAAATCATTTTCTCCTGTACAAACAAATGTTTTTCGACCAACTGCACATCTTGGAAATGCACCAAGAAACTTATGAAAAAATGGTTTGATAAAGAATGTCGTGAGGCTCAAAAGTGCCTTATGGTTTTGGATGTAGTTAAGCATAAATAGAATTACCAAAAGCATTTGCATTAGTATAAAAGGCTTATTCAAAGAAAGAGAAGAATATGGGAGTTACTCAACAATTTATCCAAACACAAGAGAAAGCACATGCATGTGTTAAATTTTGGGGAAATCTAAAGGGGAAACGTGTTGAGAGTTATGGTGACTTAACTCTTCAAGACTTGTCTATGCATTGTAAGAATTTATATGAGTTATCTCTTTCCGGAAAGATGATGTGTTATGGTTTTCTTTCACATATGTCTCCCTTCTTTACAATTGAAGATATGCATAGGACTTAAGAAATTGGCCTCTCGAAAGGCAAGCGATCTTTAATGTATAAAGGCTGAAATGCTCAAATGGACGGGAAAGGAAGCATATTTACGGATAAGAGATATCTTTAATGATACATTGCAACATGGTATGCCGTATGATTGGACTCCAAATTGGATCAAACCTTTACATAAAGGTGGAGATGTAAATAATGTAAACAACTATCGTGTTGAGAACTTGACGTTCCTTATGTCTGATGCTCGGCCACAACCGAGATTCTTTTCATACACAGAAAAACAGGTAATGAAACGCGACACAAAAGAGGAGAAATGGTACACAGGAGGTATACGTGGAAAACCCCAAAATAGGGGAAAAACCACGGCAGCCCACAAGCTGCAAACTGTCACTATGCAGAAATATACAACAGTGAGATCACTGAGGCAACGACCTCGTGCTCTCAGATCTTCGCCACAGGCGGCGGTTACAACAGAGGCAACGACCTCGTCTCTCTCTCTCTCTCTCTGTCTCTCTGTACAGTTACGCGCTCTGATTTCTTCTTGCACCAACAAGGAAGAATAATAGCAAAAAAAAACGACAACAACTACACAACTAAAAGTTTGCCCTAAGTCATATTTATACTAATATGACTTTTCGGCTATTTACAAATGTAGCCTCGATGGGCTCCATCCGGCTCTCCGCAGTCGGGTACTCCTCATCCGGTTCATACCGGGCCTACACCATCCGACTCTCCGCAGTTGGGTACTCCTCATCCGGTTCATACCGGGCCTACACCATCCGACTCTCCGCAGTCGGGTACTCCCCATCCGGTTCATACCGGTTCGGCCTCGGCCGAGTTTGTTCGTCGGCACTGTTCTTCTACCTTCCCATCCGGAGGGACCTGTCTACCAACAAACTCCCCCTTCACTCCGGCATGGGGTGTCTTTCCAGCCCGATCCTCTTCCGGCATGCGTCCAGCTTGTCGGGTGTCAGCACTTTGGTCAGCATATCTGACCCGTTCTCGGCCGTGTGGATCTTCGCCAATGCGAACTCCTGGTCATCTACCCTTTCCCGGATCCAGTGATACCTCCGCTGGATATGCTTCGTCCGGGAATGGTAGGCCGCATTCTTAGCAAGGTGGATGGCACTTTGACTGTCGCAGTAGAGTCGGTATTCCTCTTGCCGGATACCGAGCTCTCCGATGAAGTCCTTCATCCATAATATTTCCTTGCCGGCTTCTACAGCCGCCATGTACTCCGCCTTTGTGGTTGACAATGCAACCGTCTTCTGCAGCCTCGACTGCCACGAAACAGCTCCCCCTGCATATGTCATCACATACCCGGATGTAAACCGGCTGGTATCCACATCAGCCGACATGTCCGAATCGGTGAAACCGTCTAGTTGAGGTTTTCCGGAGCCGAATCGGAGACACATATTTGAAGTGCCCTTCAAATACCGGAGTATCCACTTGACCGCGTTCCAATGCTCCTTGCCGGGATTGCTCATAAACCGGCTCACCACTCCGACTGCATATCCAATGTCCGGTCGGGTACAAACCATTGCGTACATCAAGCTCCCGACGGCAGAGGCATATGGAATCTTCATCATATCTGCCTTCTCTCCTTTTGTCTTCGGGCTTTGCTTGCCGGACAACTTGCAATTTCCCGGAAGTGTCGATCCGACCGGTTTTGCATCTGACATGTTGAACCGGTGAAGCACCTTTGTCACATACTTCTCCTGTGATAGCCATAATTGCTTCACTGACCGGTCCCGAATGATGTGCATCCCCAACATCTGTCTTGCCGGACCCAAGTCTTTCATTGAGAAGGTCCGGTTGAGAGCCTTCTTCAGCATCCGTATTTTGCCTTGGTCTCGTCCGACGATCAACATGTCATCCACGTACAGGAGTATCAGGAAGTCCCCTCCTTCGAACTTCTTTAAAAACACGCAGTGATCGGCCTGCGTCTTGTGGTACCCTTGATCGGTCATGAAGGAGTCGAACTTCCGATACCATTGCCGGGGAGCCTGCTTCAGTCCGTACAGGCTCTTCTTCAACCGGCATACCAGGTGCTCCTTCCCTTTCTCCACAAATCCTTCCGGTTGCTGCATGTAGATTTCCTCTTCGAGGTCGCCGTGGAGGAATGCCGTCTTCACGTCCAGCTGCTCTACCTCGAGATCCATGCTTGCTGCTATACTCAGCACCGTCCGGATGGAGGTCATCTTTACTACCGGGGCGAATATTTCGTCGAAGTCCACGCCCTTCTTCTGCTGGAACCCCTTCACCACGATCCTGGCTTTGTATCTCGGGGGGTTGCCGGCATCTCCCGGTTTCAACTTGAACACCCACTTGTTTCGGAGTGCCCGCTTTTCTTTCGGCAGCTCCACCAATTCATACGTATGGTTCTCATGCAGGGAATCCATCTCATCCTGCATGGCACTTAACCATTTTCGGTTGTGGGTGTCTTCCTTCGCTTCTTCGAAGCTTTCCGGCTCCCCCTCATCGGTTAGCAGGACATGTTCTGCATCCGGAAATCTCCGGGGCGCCCTTCTCTCTCTGAGAGGATATCTACGTCTTCGGGCTTCGGTAATCGGTTCCTCCATTTGCTCTTCATCCGAATCCGATTCGGGATCTTGACCGGTTCCGGTCTCAGCTTCTTCTTCTGCCGGTTCGGTATCCTCACCGTAACCGGCTGGTTCCTCGAGTGCTAACCGGTCTCTTGCCGGTTGGGTCTGCTCATGGTAGAGTCTATCCTTACCGGTCAACTCGGAGTTCACTATCTTCTTCTCCGACTCCCAGTCGGCGAGCGTCTTGTCCTCCATGAAGATAATATCTCGACTCCGGAATACCTTCTTGTCGACCGGGTCCCACACTCGGTAGCCGAACTCATCGTCACCGTAACCGAGGAATATGCATGGCCGGGTCTTTGGATCTAGCTTTCCTCTCCGGTCCTTTGCTACATGCACGTACGCGAGACACCCGAACACCCTCAGATGTCGGTAGGACACTTCCTTACCGGTCCACACTCTCTGTGGCGTGTCTCCGTCCAAGGGTACTGAGGGTGATCTGTTTATCACATATGTCGCCGTCGACAGTGCCTCAGCCCAAAACTTCTTGGGTAGTTTTGCATGCGCTAGCATACTCCGGACCCTCTCCATTATGGTCCGGTTCATCCTCTCGGCCAGTCCGTTTAGTTCCGGCGTCTTCGGCACGGTAAATTCGAGCCGGATTCCCTTCGAGCGGTAGTACTCCTCGAACTGCCCCCGGTACTCACCTCCGTTATCTGCTCGAACCGCCCTCAGCTTCCGGCCGGTTTCTCTTTCCACTCTCGCGTGGAGCTCTTTGAAGACGGATAACACCTAATCCTTCGTCTTCAGCGGTGTGGCCCACAGCTTCCGGCTGTGGTCATCTATGAACGTCACGAAGTACTGCGCTCCGGCATGTGACTTCGTGTCTACTTGACAAACATCCGTATGCACCAACTCCAGTGGTGCATTACGTCTCATCGGTGGCCTTGGTCGGAAGGAGGTCCGGTTCTGCTTACCAGCCAGACAATCAGTGCACTTCTCTAAATGCACGTTCTTCACTGGGATGAGGTTGTCGTCTGCAAGCCTCTTCATCCCCTTCTCACTCATGTGACATAGCCTCTTGTGCCACAGCTCACCGGCAGTGTCGGAAGCCACGTTCACTTCTTCCGGACATAACCGGGCATTCATCAGGTACAGTGTGTTTACCTTCCGGGCCCGAGCCACAATCAGGCTCCCTTTGCTGAACTTCATGACACCGTTCCGGATGCTACCCGTGTAGCCTTCATCATCCAGCCGATCGGCTGATATCAGGTTCAGACGAACTTCCGGAACGTGTCGGACATCTTTCAACAGCAACTTGCATCCGGTTGGTGTTGTCAGCCACACGTCTCCTATGCCGACAATTCGGCATGTTCCTTCATTCCCCATCCGGACACAGCCGTGATCACCGGCTGAGTAGGATGAGAAGCATTTCCGGTCCGGGGTAAGGTGGAACGACGCTCCGGAATCTACCACCCAGGTCATCTCATCGCCGGCATGGTTTATCTCACTCTCCTCGGTGATGAGCATCAACTCCTCTTCACTTGCCGCAATTGCCGTCGTTCCCTTCTGGTCCGGCCCCCTCCGGTCTTTACCGTTCCGGTCTGTACCGTTCCGGTTCGGGGTTTGCTTTGAATCGGTACCGTCGGTTTCCTTGTCTTTACGGAAATGCCGATAGTTCTTTTGGAAGTGTCCCGGCTTGCCGCAATAGAAGCAAGTAGGCCTCCCCCTTGACTTTGATCGTGTCCCCGACTTCTCCCGGTTCTGGGGACTACGGTTTCTATGTCTTCCGCGTTCCGATTCGGTAAGAAGCGCTTTGGAGTCGGAGCTCGTATCTTTGTCTTTCCGACGAGCCTCCTCATCTAGCAAGCTCGACTTTACTCTTGCTAGGGATAACCGTTTTCCTTCCGGCCCGGCGTTGCCCAAAGTAACAACCAACGTCTCCCAGCTATCCGGGAGGGAACCGAGCAGGAGTAGTGCTAGGACCTCATCGGCAAGAGGTACTTCCAATGACGTTGCCTGGTGAATCAGCCCCTGGAAGGCATTCATATGCTCCGCCATGTTGGAGCCATCTTGGTACCGGAGTCTTACAAGCTTCTGGAATACCGACGCCTGATTGACAACATTTTTGTTCTGGAACATTATGCCGATCTTCTCCCAGAGCTCATGAGCCTTGCTCTCTTCATTGAAGTTGTTGTACAGGCTCATGTCGATGAAGCACTGTATGTACGCCGTTGTCTTCATGTGCATCACCTCCCATATCGCGGCGTCGATTTTGTCCGGTCTCTTGTCCCCGAACTGAACCGGCAGCCAGAGGTCTTTAACCACGAGCATGTCCCTCATCTTCGACTTCCACACTGAATAGTTGGAGCCGGTGAGCTTGAACATGCCGCCAAACGATTCGTCCATTTTCTGTGTCGATTTCGCTCTGATACCACTTGTTGAGAACTTGACGTTCCTTATGTCCGACGCTCGGCCACAACCGAGATTCTTTTCATACACAGAAAAACAGGTAATGAAACGCGACACAAAAGAGGAGAAATGGTACACAAGAGGTATACGTGGAAAACCCCAAAATAGGGGAAAAACCACGGCAGCCCACAAGCTGCAAACTGTCACTATGCAGAAATATACAACAGTGAGATCACTGAGGCAACGACCTCGTGCTCTCAAATCTTCGCCACAGGCGGCGGTTACAACAGAGGCAACGACCTCGTCTCTCTCTCTCTCTCTCTGTCTCTCTGTACAGTTACGCGCTCTGATTTCTTCTTGCACCAACAAGGAAGAATAATAGCAAAAAAAAACGACAACAACTACACAACTAAAAGTTTGCCCTAAGTCATATTTATACTAATATGACTTTTCGGCTATTTACAAATGTAGCCTCGATGGGCTCCATCCGGCTCTCCGCAGTCGGGTACTCCCCATCCGGCTCTCCGCAGTCGGGTACTCCTCATCCGGTTCATACCGGGCCTACACCATCCGACTCTCCGTAGTCGGGTACTCCCCATCCGGTTCATACCGGTTCGGCCTCGGCCGAGTTTGTTCATCGGCACTGTTCTTCTACCTTCCCATCCGGAGGGACCTGTCTACCAACATATCGAACCATCACGGTTGGCTTATTAATGGCAAAACTATAAATTGGATGTATAATGGAATCAAAGATAAGTGCATGGGCTGAAAAAAATGGTAAGAGAGCTTATGGACAAGCTGGCTTTCAAAAACACCATAGCACCATTGATCACCTTGTCACCCTTAGAGTATTAATGGAGGAAAGTCGCCTTAAAGGTAAAGGTTTATATTGTTGCTTTGTAGACTTCAAGAAAGCTTTTGATATGGTACCTCATGAACACCTTTGGAGGTAAATGGAAGAACTTGAGGTGAACATCTTCATGAATATATGCTTGCAATTTCCCGAATTTATGAGAAGGTTATATGTTGTGTGCGTATGAGAGATAGGCTTTCAGATTTTTTCAATAACACTATTGGTGTTAAGCAAGGATTCCCACTCTCACCAACACTATTTGGTCTATGCATTGATGAATTGGAAGAAATGGTTACCAAGTTTGCAAAGGAAGAATGTGTTGAAGAAGTTGCCATTGGCAATGTTGTGATTATGCTTTTGCTATATGTAGATGTTGTAGTGCCTTTTGCAAATACTTTCGGAGATGCACAAAAGTGTATGAAGGCATTGGAAAAAAATTCAGATGATGTCTGAGTATCACACTTTGATTCAATGCTCTGCCTTTGATCATATTCAACCATGCTTTCCTCATCTCTTCGACCGAGCCCAATCCTTGCACGAATTTCTCTCACAACCACAATGTGCACTCTCGATTGCAAGATTCATTGGTAAAGTTCTTGAACATCGAGAGTCGCTACTCACTTTCATATGTATCACGTGAAATGTGCAAAGACTTTGCAAAGAGCGCGGCACGGATGGAGGAATATGCATTGAATGCAAAGGGCGCACCTCCTCCTATAAAAGGAGGGGCAGAGGGCACATTTTGGGGGCCCAAGAGGATTTTGGGCATTCTAGTCTACCACAAGCTCTTATGTATTCTTTGTATTCTTTGTATTCTTGGCTTCAATGTCTTCTACTGCACTTGGAGGAGCTTCGTGGAGTGGATCATCAAGCTCGTATGCCGATCATACGTAGAGAGAACGGAGTGGCCTGAGAATAGTACCTCGACTCGTGATGTTGAAGCCATCACTGGTAGCAACGGTCTCATCGGCCCACTCATCTTGTCTTCACTCCCATCCTACCCACTATGGTTAGACTAATGGTTGTCTTGCAAGAGAGAGAGAGAGAGAGAGAGATTATATTATTGTCTTCAAAGGTCAAATATGACCTATGAGACCAAAAATATTACATTTCACGTGATACGTTGAAAGTGAGTAACGACTCTTGATGTTCAAGAACTTTACCAATGAATGTTGCAATCAAGAGTGCACATTATGGTTGTGAGAGAAATTCGTGGAAGGATTGGGCGCGGTCGAAGAGATGTGGAAAGCATGGTCAAATATGATCAATGGCAGAGCATTATATCTATATCATGAATACATAAACATCATGGCTTCACCTGGGCTTGAACCCAAGACTTCGTAATACATAATCAAAAAACTAACCATTAAGATAGCCTATGATCATATGAGATGATAAAAGCTACTTCTTGTAATACACTGATTATTGTAAATACTCTTGAACATTCTAGAACATTCTAGAATATCCTAGAACATCTTAGAATATTCTAGGTCTAGAACATTCTAGAACATTATAGAAATCTCTAGGCTAATCTATAGGAACCTATAAATATAGACATACAATTCTTCACAAACCAATTCGAATCAACACCAATCTTAAGCTCTCATCACCTATCTTGTATCCATTCTCATCCTATCTAATACATTCATTCTTCTCTTATCATTTCATTCCTCTCTTATTATGATCTCTTTATATCTTTCTTCTGTCACTCTATCTTTTCTCTTGGTTCAGACAGATTTTTTTGAATTTATCTCTCTTACCTTTATCCTCAATAAACATCACGAAACCATGGCCGTCATTAACTCAGAAGAATATCTCAACCTTGTTGTAGAAATGGAGAATCTTAAATCCCAATTCACATCTCTTGAATTAGAGAATCAACGTCTTCATTAACTCAGAAGAATATCTCAACCTTGTTGTAGAAATGGAGAATCTTAAATCCCAATTCACATCTCTTGAATTAGAGAATCAACGTCTTCTTGGATATCTACAAAAGGTTACTATGGAGAAGCAACAAGAAGAAGAGGAGTTTACGCAACGGGTGCAACAATTAGAATTGACAATCGTAGTTTTACAACAACAAAGGGTCGAAGGTCAAGGAATTATCAAGGAGCCCAAAATCAGCCTCCCAACTAAATTTGATGGTTCGAGGGCACATTTCCGAGGTTTCTTGAATCAAGTGCGGTTGGTGATTCAAATGCATCCCACACGTTATCCGACAGATGCATCACGAGTCGGGTTAGTGGGCACCTTATTGACTGACATAGCATTGTCATGGTTTGCTCCATTACTAGAGACAAACTCTCCTCTCACTACATAATTTTGAGGAGTTTATCAAAGAATTTAAGGCTTGCTTCGAAGATACAGATGGGCAAGAACAACAAACAACAAGATTCATACACTACGTCAAGGTGATCAGCCAGCATCGACATATGCAGCCAATTTTTGTCTCATTGCAAACAATATTTCTTGGGATGAACAAGCCCTAATGGAGCAATTTTGTTCCGGTCTTTATAGTGATGTGAAGAACTTACTTCTTACCTTCCCCGAGGATCCAAAATCACTTCCAGAAGCTATTATTCGAGCAATATGGTATGATAATTGTCTTTTTGAGCGTCGATGTGAGCGACAACAACAAATAACAAGATCAAGATTCACACCAACTTATGCATCAGTAACGACGCAATTATCTCCAAGGCAAACACGGAGTCCAGCCCCAATGGATAGGCCTACACCCATGGAGATCGATATGACCCAACAACGAGGACCATTGTTAGACAAAGAGAAGCAACGACGTCGAGCAAACCGTCTATGCTTATATTGTGGAGGTCTAGGACATATAGCCATTCATTGCTCCCGTAGGCCGAGATGTAAGGTAAATCAAATTCATTATGACAATAAAAATTAGTCAAAAATTTTAGAAGTACTTAGTGATTCTAATATTATGAATAATCCACCCTTGTCCAATAAGTTTGAAGTCCTAAGCCAATTAGAAGAGGAGTCAAACGAATAAGTCCAGCCAAAATAGGAGCCATTTGGTTGGACAACCCTAGATCTATACAACCAAGTGTAGGTTCCAGTTCATCCAAGCATGTTAGTAGAGTCTTCTCAGCCCAAGTACAAGTTAGGACACCGAGTTGTCAACTTCAAGTCCAAGCCCTCTTAGATACCGTAGCCAATTCTTGTTTCATGGATAGAGATTTTGCCCAAAAACATCAAATATCCTTGCATACCCTTCCTTGCCCAGTTTCCATAGTAGTGATTGATGGACGTCCCATGGCTTCGGAGAAGATATTCGAAGAGTCTGAGCCAATACACATACTCTAGTTTCCTTGGTAGTTTCCTTTAACATAATCTGTAGCCCCGAGCATCCAATTGTCCTTGGTTTGCCATGGTTCGAGCTACATAACCCAATAATCGATTGGAGTAGGCGAGAAATTTGGTGCCCTTCAGCAAAAAACATCATTGCTAAGGATCTAACCTAGGACTATTCCCTTAAAGATTATAGTTCTACCAATGCACCATCTCCTTTTCATCAAATCTCAACCATCACATTGCAACAATTGCAACAAGTGTCCCAAGTGAGAGGAAAGGAGGAACTTTTCTTATTTGCAATATAAGTGACACCTTTGAGTGCCACTCAAGGGAATTAAGACATCCAAATTCCCGAAAAATATCAAGAATATGTTGATGTTTTCGACAAAGTCAAAGCTAGTGTACTTCCAAAGCATCGGTCGTACGACTGTCCCATTGACCTCCAACCAGGAAAAGAGCCACCGTGGGGTCCGATCTACAATCTATCACCAACTGAGCTTGAGGTTCTTCGAGAATACATCGAGGAGGATCTTGCACATGGGTTTATTCGACATGCAAAGTGCTCCTACATTTTTTGTGAAGAAAAAGGACGGTTCGCTTCGTTTGGTCGTGGACTATCGAGGACGGTTCGCTTCGTTTGGTCATGGACCATAAGAAATAGGTATGCTCTACCTTTAATCTCTAGTCTTTTAGAGCACATTGGTGGGGCAAAGCATTTTACAAAGGATTTTCTCATTTGACCGGGAGATGAGTGGAAAACTGCATTTCGCACTCGGTATGGTCATTTCGAGGATACAATCATGCCATTCGGGCTCACAAATGCACCCACAGTTTTCCAACATATGGCAAATGACATTTTCCAATATTTTCTAGATATCTTTCTCATCATCTATTTAGATGATCTGTTGATTTACTCTAAAACACAAGAGGGGCATGATATACATGTCTGGAAAGTACGTGATGCTTAAGAAAGTATGGTCTGTATGCCAAACTTGAGAAGTGCAATTTTGACAGCGAACAAGTCAAATTCTTGGGTTATACTATTTCATCCAAGGGTATCTTCATGGATCCAGCAAAAGTCAAAACAATATTGGAATGGCAACCCCCACGTTCTATTTGAGACGTCCAATGTTTCCTCAGATTTGCTAACTTCTATTGCAAATTCATATGGAATTATTCAAATATCATGTTGCCTCTCACCCAACTCACCAAGAAAAATCAAGTGTTTGTTTGGACTATTGAAGCGGACACAACCTTTACTTGGCTCAAAGAGGCATTCACATCACCTCCTATCTTAGCACATATTGATCTCGAAAAGCTATTTACCATTGATGCGAATGTGTCAGACTTTGCATTGGGGAGTATCCTATCACAACTAGGCAAGAGTGGGCAGTCCCATCCAGTCGCATTTCATTCAAAAAAAATTATTGTTGCGGAGATGAACTACGAGGTGCATGACAAGGAGTTACTAGTTGTGGTCGACTCTTTCGAGCAATGATGACATTTCTTGGAAGGATCGCCTCATCAAATCATCATTTATAGTGATCACAAAAATCTTATGTATTTTCAAACGGCTCGAGTGTTAAATAGGAGACAAGCTCGGTGAGCACAATTTCTAACTCATTTTGATTTCAAGATCGTTTTCCACCCTGGGAAACAACAAGGGAAGGTAGATGCTTTATCTCGACATTCATATCTTGCACCTCGACTTGGAGATCCGGCCTTCGACAATCAAAAGCAAATTCTCCTAGGTCCATCAAAGCTACAAGCAACAACAGTTTATGCCACGCCGCTTGATTCACACCTTGTTGATACTATTCGTCAACGACTTCACTCTGATGATTTCACTAAGGATGTCTTGGCCCACATTAGTCCAAGCCATGCATCTTGCTCCACATTACAAGGGTCATCTCAACACTATCAAGACTTCAAGTGGCAAGATGACTTAATCTTTTACAAGAATCTCCTTTACGTTCCTGATGGATCACCCCGCCTTGAAGTATTAGAGCATTGTCATAATGCCCCTATGGCTGAACATTTTGGTATTGCCAAGACCATGGAGTTGGTGAAGCACTCGTTTTGGTGGCCTCATTTGCAAAACTTTGTCAAAGATTACATTCGTACATGTGACACCTATTGTCGAGCCAAAATACCCAAGCATCATCCTTATGGCTTGTTACAACCATTACCACCTCCAACCAAGCCATGGCAATCTATTTCTATGGATTTCATTATGGATCTGCCACCTTCAAAAGGCTTTGATACTATTTTAACAATAGTGGACGGATTTACCAAGATGACACATTTTTTACCATGTGTAAAGAGCATCAGTAGTCAGGAAACTGCAGATATCATTATGTGTGAAGTGTTTTGCCATCATGGTCTTCCAGACGATATAATTACCGATCATGGTCCTCAATTTATCTCTCACTTTTGGAAGCAGCTATGGGCAGGCCTCAAAATCTCCTGCAAACTCTCTTCGGCTTATCATCCACAAACCGACGGACAAACCGAGCGCACAAATCAAATGCTCGAACAGTATCTTCGATGCTTCATCAATTATCAACAAGATGATTGGAGTAATATTTTGCATCTTGCTGAGTTTGCATACAATAACACGGTACACTCTTCTACCAAGGTTACACCTCTCTTTGCCTACATTAGCAACCATCCTCGATGGTGAATCTTGGATCTTCCCAAGGTCGCACAAAACCCGAGTGCTGGGCATCACCTTCATCGACTACACCGAATCTAGTTAGCACTATCTTCACATCTTCAGACAACTCAAGCACAACATAAGACCAACGCAGATCGCCACCATCTTAAGTCTCCTTTTAAGGTTGGTGACCAAGTATAGTTTCTTCATCGTCATATCAAGACTACCTGGCCATGTGAAAAGCTCGATTATCAACGCATCTAGGTCCTTTTCTCATCACTGCACGAATTAATGAAGCAAACTTTCATCCTAATCTTATAGAACCTAACCATTAAGATAGCCTATGATTATATGAGATGATAAAAGCTACTTCTTGTAATACACTGATTATTGTAAATACTCTCGAACATTCTAGAACATTCTAGAATATCCTAGAACATCTTAGAATATTCTAGGTCTAGAACATTCTAGAACATTATAGAAATCTCTAGGCTATTCTATAGGAACCTATAAATATAGACATACAATTCTTCGCAAACCAATTTGAATCAACACCAGTCTTAAGCTCTCATCACCTATCTTGTATCCATTCTCAT